>NW_009953721.1:1511370-1526512 GCF_000747805.2 Chaetura pelagica | reverse complement strand
AAAAGGGGAACATTTTTTAATGTTCTACTTCTACCTAGTTTGATTTTCTCATTGGTGCAGTATTATCTAGTCAGACTTCCTCCAGCAGCCTTCTGGGAAGAGTTCTATGCTACGGAAGGTCTTTATTTCATTCTGCCAAGGAAATTAACCAATTTGATATGATCCATTTACCCCAAAGAAAGGGCATAACTTCTTTATTTTCAAGGTTGAGCATTTTTTCCAACTGTAAAACATACTCTACTATTAAAGCCATAATTATATACACTTGTCAATCAATCTTAACCTACTATAGTATGGTTATGACATTCTATATAAAACGTAGAGGATTAAAGGCTTTATCAAAATAAAAGTTGCATATTGTAGACAGAGTATGATGTACATTATTAGATTGCTAGAGAGGTAGGTGTGGGAGAGAATGATATATAATTTTTTTATTTTTCAGACATTAAAGAATCATTCAAGGATATCTGCAGAATATTTAGGATATTAAATTTTCCTTCCTTTATTTTTCTTCTAGCAAATTCTTGCAGGATCTCATTTATAAAGTGGTTGTATAACATATACACTACATCATATTAGGAAACCATGTCTAAACTTTTTTAAGTAAAAGAAATATAGAAAATAATGCTGGCACATTACAAATATCTTAATTTTACAAGGAATAAATTAAAAATTAATTAATATATTAATAATAATTTAACAATTAATATTAATAATTACTAATTGTGTAGGAGGACTATGTGTTCATTGTTTTTGTTATCAGTTTCTGTATTTTAGAACTCGAAATCTGGAAGAAAAAGCACAACACTAATTAGTAATTTCCTGCCAGCAAGATATTAAGGTACAAGAATTCTCTTCCTTAGTTTAGTCAGCTTTGAATTTCATATGATAGTGGAAAAGTGTGCTAAAGCAAACACAGCAGTAAAACAAACTCATGTAAACTGGACAATGGGAACATATTTGTACAATCTCACTTGCAAAAATGGAAAGAGCTTTCTGTAAGTACCTGTGCAGATTTTATAGGACTAGGAAGAGCAGGATGTGGTGTGATCAGCATCACTGCTTCATCATGTCTTGCCTTGTTAAGAGTGGTAGTGGAGAGGAAGGTCCTGCTAATCAATTAATTTAATTAGCTCTTCCAGGGATAAGCAAGAATAAGCTCCTAGCTACTCCTTCTCATCTACAGCTTTGTGATTTGTTTTGCTGTTTTTGTTTGTTTGTTTTTGTTTTTGTTTTTTTTAATCAATCAATCAATCAATCAATCAAGCTTTGAAATAATCAAAGAGACTTTATTGAATTGTGAAAATCTGTATTGTTTGTGTTCTCCTTGCTTGGCTGCTGTGGACAATGCAGGAACATAAAGTCACTGTGTCCAAGTTCAGCTGTCTTTCACCCTGGTGATTTAAGGAGAAGCTAACCTTGATGGAGGACTGTGCACTGGCTGAACGGTTGATGCTCTCCCTATGTGTTTTTCATCTGAGATTTTGATGTGGCAGAAAGCTGAGGAGTTCTTGCTCATCTCATATTATGAGCATATTCATTGCTGGAACTTGGTAACCGAGGAGCAGAAGGACACAGTCATTGCCTCAGGGCTGACAAAGGGTCTGTGGGATGATATGAGCAGCAGGATCTGAGGACAGGATGGAGACAGTGGCTTAAACTGCCCTGAGGTTACTGACAGCATCCAGGAAACTCCAAAATTTATATGACACAATTTAAATTGCATGCAAAAAATAAATAAATAAATAAAATCAACTTTTTTACTGTCTTCAATGAAGAAAACTTTTATTACTCCTGTTTTCTAGATAAGGAAGGGAAAGAAAGTATTACTTAGAGGTGTTGATTTCCAGTGACTGTGATGCTATTTGGAAAGCTTGGCCTACAAACATTTGGAAAACTTGAAAGAATGGGATGTTTGAGTAGTTAAGTACTAGACCTTCTTTTTTCCTTCTGCCTCAGGCTTTTTGTGTATTTCAAGAATTATCTTCTGCCTTCTTTGTCCAACCTCTCTCTGCTAAAGTGCACAGTTTCCTTCCTAAGTCCTGGGTTTCTAAATTTCCCAGTCCAGACAATTCCCAATTTCTCAACAAAAGTTGCACTTCGGTTTTCAGTGTCTTTCTCCCCACCCTACTTGCATTTTGCAGGAGAAACATCCTGAATACAACAGGCAAATTCAGAGGGAAGAATATGACTTTCCCTAATAGAACAATTGTCTCTCCTCTGTGGGTCTCAAATATTTTTTCCTAGTAGGAAAACTTACACAGGTATGTACATATGTATATTATGAGAGACAATTATAAAAGAGATGCCATTTAATTATTGACTTCGTATAACTTATGGCAATACCTTGATAGACTCCATTAGGATTGAAATACATTTTTGTTCCATGTACATTTTTTTTACTATGAAGGCAAAAATTTTTTAGATTGTTTTTGTTCACTCTCATGTCTTAAACTCTAAAGATTGGTCGTAGGTCCTTCTTTTCCTTGTGTTATATTCGTAATTCTAAAATGAAGAAATGTTATTCTAAGTGAATATTTAAAGAAAGAGTTAAGAAACATAGAACACAGGATTCCTATACTTTGTTTAGAACTTGTATGTACCGAATGTGAATGTGTACAAATAGAAACATAAAAAACTTAGCTGCATTTATAAAAAGACCTAAGTGGTTAGAAGTGGAAAATAACAATAACAGATCTAATCTTAAGCTCAAATTTTGGGTGAGGAATCTGAGGGAATATGTTAATACTTCACTTTAACAGATTCAGTGTATATTTCCCTTTCTTTCTTCTTACTCTTTTTTAAAAGTTCAGCATTAGAATTTATGTAGGCAATTGCTCCTAAGCAGTGGCATAAAATAAATCTTCTTATTAAAGTATTCTCAAATGCAGATTTGTAAGTCTTTGGCTTTTAGCTTAGCAAAAAATTAAATAATTTTCTAATATGACTTCATCCTTTTGTTTAAAAAAAAAATAAATAATTTACAACACACATATACACTGCTACCCATACAAAAAATATATTTGGGTGTAACGACACATTTAATGTACAAATAGAATAACCTAGAACTGTTTTGGGAAAATTATTTCCTAAATTATTAAATTAAATTTAAATAAACTGACAATAAAATCCCCAAAACATAGACTTTATTTGTTTTTGGGATGTTCTCAGATCTGTCTTGCTGGTGGGGGTGCTGAAGTGAAAGTGGAAAATAAAGAAGGAAGTGAGTGATGTTGGCACTCCATTCCTGAGACTTTAGACTGGAACGGATCTTGGCACTGCATGGTGAGTGCAATAGCATGACTTTTATTTTGAAATATCTCAGGTGGAGAAAACACAACAGCAACTCAAACTAATTTCTCAAATTCCAGGCAGACAAACATTCAGAGTTACATTCATACCTCCATGGCTTGAAAGCCTCAGGACAGTTCAATGCAGTTCTGTTTTTAAGTGAAGCCATTTAAAATCATCACAATGAAATGTGATGAAAACTCCAAAAATGCTACCAATTGAAGTCAGGTTCCTCTCAGCATTAACTGTAATGACATTTGGGGTACTTACAGAGATTTAAGTTAAGATGTAAGAAGATTTCAAATTAGGAAAATAAATATAGTTGATCCCTTACCACATGTCTCTAGGGGCTAGTTACTCTTGACTTTGGTGGGCATGATAAGGCTAATCTTTCATTCTAGTTCAACTGTTCAACCTCAGCTGTTCCACCTCAAGGCTACTGGCACTCAAGCAAACATTCAGGACAAATCATTTTAATTCTTCTAAACTATAATGATACCCTCTTACAACAAAAGTGCAAAATTTGGCTGGTCTTTAAACCTTTCTTTCTCACAGAAATTCATAATATTCAATGAAGCCGTATTTCAAGCATATATCCAGCACCTAGCTTGTGCTCACTGGATATAGCAGAATATGATTGCTTTTCCATAACCTTTCCGGAAAGCCTTGTTCAATCCTATAGCACAGCATGGTTTGCTGCTTTTCAGCTCTCAGGCAACAATAACCTCTCATCATGATTACAGAGTTTCCTGCAGACAGATGGGCCTAATCCCAGCACTCCATCAATTTAGTGATCTATTCCAATCAGGACTTGATGGATTTGATAGGCCATCTGTAGCCAAGCGAGACAGATTCAAGACAGGTCAAAAATGGAGAGGCTTTCAGAAAAGCTTTCTGCTGTTACACATAGACAGTTGTACTAACAAGAATGAAAAAATAATAATAAAAAACCAACAAAACTACAAAAACCCCAGAGAAAACAAAAAAATATATACCACCATGGAAATTTGTCCCCTACCCTCAGTACTTAAAAATTAATTCTGTTGTAACCATATTACCAGTGACTGAGAGTGGAAAGAATGAATAATACTGTCCATATGAGACTTTATGAGTTGAAAGGGACAGATAAATCTACATACAAATGGTGAAAAATTCAGATGAATATACTTAGTTTAAAAAATGTAAAGGGGAAGAAAAAAATTTTGAGGAGATGTTTAGTTTCAAAGCACTATCAATAAAATTACTTGCTCTTCAGATCAAACAGGACATTTTTTCAAGCATATAACATTTCATTTTAGTGAAGTAGAGATGGAAAAAACATGGTTTGGGTTGCCTGGAAATTACTCTGGCATTGTTCCAAGCAAAATAATCCATAATAAATTGTAACACACACATCACCATTAACAACAGCCAACTGCATGCATTCACAATCAGTGGATTTAGTTTCTGGCATCTACCTCTTGACTCTGGCCTTGGCTTGGAAACAGGGTCAGTGTCGATGCACTATCCTGCCCATGAAGTTTTGTTAACTTGTTAACTTCATTGGCATTTGAGGTCAACTGATCTGTTTGCAAGATCACACCTAGCTATACTGCAATCACCGTTACACAAGAGTGAGAGTAATACCCCTTATGTGTAATGAATAGTGAATTAAAGAGGCTTTTGAAAAGAACAGAATATAATTATTCCTTTGGTGTATACTAGAAGTGGCAGAAGCATCAACAAATAAAGTGAGTTGTTTTGTTTCATTTTGTTTGGTTGGGTTTTTTGTGTTTGTTTTGTTGGTGTTTCTATTTTTGTTTTAGTTTTTGTTTTGGTTTTGGGTTTTTTTATTTAACTGGAAAAAGTGTCTGCTACAAAAACCAAAACGACACACTTTCATATTTTAAGAAAAATAGAGTTGTTTGATATTTAAATATCACTGATACTTAAAAAAATGTCATTATTTTCTAACTCACATTTCTCCAACTGATTTATGTGCTTGAAAATTATTAGAAATACTCTAAATAATTAAAGTGATATAAGTTAAGAAAAATGTTATATTTCTTTTTAATGCACAAGAATAGGTATTTGAGAGAAAATGATGTTGTGATACTAATTTAAAGCTGTTACAGTTTTTATACACTCTTTGGATAATACTTACCTTTCCACAGCTCTCCCCAACTACAAGAATTAAATGAAATTTCCTTAATCTTTTCAGTCTCCTTTGCCGTATGGCTGATCTGTTAATCTGAGTTTTATCTAAGATTTCAAGGAGCAGGTGCATGGATGATTTTAAAATATTTTAAGTAGTGGACAGAAACTTAATGTTTGTATTCTCATTCTGGTGTTGTAAATAAAATCTTTTTGCAATCTGCCTAGTGTGCAGAATGTTTTGAAATTAGCAAAGGAGCAAAGCTTTGTTCCTCTAAAATTTTCAGAAATATAATTAATATGATCTGGGGAGCTTTTAATAAATACAAGAACCTAGAGCAAACAATGGTAGCAATTTTGAAATGTGATTAACATGGTACTTCTTAACATTTCATCTCAAATCCCTTGCAACATAACCACATCAAACTACAATCCTATGTCTTCCTTAGGTTGCTTCTTAGCCTGAAGCTTTTTCAGTATGTTCTCTGGTTTTTTTCAGGTTTTGCAATCTAATCACTACTGTGTATGGCAAACTCCCCATTGAGCATTAACAGCATGTTAAAACAGAGTGTGGAAAAAAAATCAAAGGAAATTACTGTCTTTAATGAATATAAAAGATGCCTTTTCCTTCTTTAATTTTAAATTCAAGGACATCTCCACATGAATGGATTTAAAGACAGAAAAACATACAATAACAGGTTTGGTTATACGGTTTGTTAAACACAAAATAGAGCTGTACAGCAAAACCTCCGTCTCTGCCATGACTGAAAAAGTAATAACATGTTTAGAAAAGAACACGCTTTAATGAAGATATGTCTGATGCAGGAAAGGAAAGAAATTCTTCCATTTAGACTGTCATAGCAGACTGCACGAACACATTCATGCTCATTTTATACAGACTGAAGGGGAAAAAAAAGTCAAGATCTAATTAAGTTTACAAGCTTACTGCAATCAGAAATTTCTCCTCTGTTAGACCCTGACAATTGTGTTCACCAACCTTCACTCCACAATGATCTACTCCCCAAGAAAACACTCTGTGGGAATTCTGGTTTATGTTTCTTTATTCAGAGTGAGATTTGAGATAACTTGCACTCAGCTTAGATCCAGATTCCTTGGGAAAAAAAGAAACTTTTTGAGAATGTAAGGGAGGAAGGGAAAAGAGAATCTATTTTAAAAAGGCAGGCATATGCAACATACCAACTGTTCTTAAGTGTTGTGACAGTCTAAGATAACTCCAAAATATGCACCAGGGACACAGTCATGCACCATCCAATTTTCCACTGTATTTAAGTAGAATACAAAGCAGCAAAAACCTTAACATATATTTTTAATGTGTGTTGTTTATAATGTAGAAGTATGCACTATTATTTACAAAGTAGTTTGTGACTTTTAAAATAATTTATATAGGAGAGACACTATAGTCTGGAAAAAGTTGGGTGCAAGAGGGTCTTTGTAAGAGGAGTGTGATAAGAACAGACAGGCGATAGCAAAGGTGTATCAGAAACTTCTAAAGTTCATGCCTAAACAAAGATGTTTCCTACTGTCTTTTCTCACTTGCCAACATTTTCTTCTGTACCCCCAGGCAGAGTAACTGATCTGAGCTAAGTTGGTCAGATAGTTTGGAAGAGTGATTTGAAATCAAAGGAATAAACACAGGTTGCATGAGAGGAGTTACTCTGCTTTCTTGTCCATTGTCAAGGGCTGGTAAAGGAGAGGGGGTTGTCTGCGTTGTTAAATATATGTGAATGTCAAGGAAAAAGCAGATGTTTCTTGAATTATCAGCTGTATGTAAAGCTTTCCATTGATGCTAATGAAATATTTTTACTGCCTAGATACAACTATTGCCAGTTGTTTGAAAACACCCATGTGAATATGAACCTTTTGCATTTTTTATTGGTTGGATAGCCATTTTAAATTCTGTTTTACTTACCCTCAGTTTGACTTAAGATAATTTTCATGTTTCGTTATCTCCATAGATCTGTGGAATTTTTAAAATTTTATAAATATAAGAAAGGTGAAAAACTTAAAAGTATCTTTTTTGACATTTAGGAGTGAAACATGCCATTTGAGTGAGAACTACATATACTGTGTGTCATAAGTATTGAGTTGTCTTTTGTACGCTTGTTTACATTCCACTTCAACTGTCCAGCCTTGTAGATAAGCAATTATTTTCTTTCCTTTTTTTGTGCTGCAATGAGTTGACAACTTGAATATAATGCCTGGTGAGAAGGATTGAAGTGAAGGTAAATGAAAGCCATCATATATGCTTGATAATGAGGATAGAAGAAAAGCAGGAAAAGATGGGAAGGATAATAAATATTTTCCTTCTCATTGTGAGCTATTTTTGGGATTTAAATGGTCGCTTTTGAGTTTGGAGTCTGAGAAAAAGTGCTAGGAAGCTCCTTGTTTAGATGAATCAAGTTTAATATCCTTCCAGCCTGAAAAGAGGTGCTTGGGGCTGATACAGCCTTCACCAAAGATGTGCATTAAGTGTAAAAATCCAAATATGTTCTTGAAGCCAAAATACAAGGGACATTGGGGTGGAGAGAGAAGAAAAATGTAGCATAGTTTGGAAAAACAAAAGTATTCCCTCTCTTCTCTCTTTCTCCTTACCCTCCATCAAGCTGAAAATGTCTTTCTTTGTCTGAGCTTTGCATGAAGGTACTAGATCTTAGTGTCTTTTTGCATAAACAGAGACAATCTTCACTCAAATAAGCATCTTTTTCAATGTTGCCATAAGATATTAGAGTAAAAACTGAAGTTATTTACTAAGGGACATTTTCTATTTATTTAAAAATGATAATGTCCAAAAAGGTTGCTGAGGAATAGAGAGGCTGCTTCTCAAAGAAAATCTTTATTAAAGAAATAGTCACTGATTAAAGCCCAAGTATGAAACTAAGGTTTCTGAAGATTGCATGAACTTTTGTGAGGTATCATGCTGGAAGAATTGTTTAAGTATTTTGTATGTAAAAGCCTGGGCAGTTACCTTTAGTCTAATAGAAAGCCTAATCTGCCTAAAAGTAAGTGATTTTTAAGAGAGCTGTGATCTCAATGGCAGTCAGAAGCAAGCATTAGCAATTTTTTCCTCATGTGATGTTAAAACTGAACATTTCCCTTCAGTGAAGACGGGAGAAGCTATTGGATTTGCAAAGCAAAGGAGTGGTCTCAGTGTGTAAAGGCATTAAAGCCACTATTGCAGTTCCTTAAGGCATGATTTATGACAGAATGAGAGAATGAAAAATATGCTCACCTATAAAATTAACTAAGTGTAATTACATTGGGTAATGGGGCATATATAATATGCACTTTCCAAAAAACACCGATGATTTGTACTTAAAAGTGTGCTTCTGCAAGCTATCTTGATCATAGGATCACAAATGAATGGATCTATGTTCCATTTCCAACTAGCATCCAATGTTAGACATCACCATGGGGACAACTGGCAATGATAGATTAGTGTCTCTGAGCAGGGATTTCTTACATTAGAATAATAGATTTTAATCTGAAGGATTACTTTTAATGATGTTATATAAATTCCAATTTTCCTGCTTGATTTTCCAGCAGATTTTAAAAAATTGCATTCACGGTTTTGTCTGCATGGTTGTGTCTGCATTTTGGTTGTGTCATAGTGAAGTCGATAAATCAGAACATAAGTATGCCTGTGCACAATTCCGAACTAATTACCTTCATCTGCAAAAAAACAACCAACCAACCAACCAAAACAACAAAAAAACTACCCACAAAACTGTACAGCTTGTTTTGTATAATTGGGTAGCTGGCTGGAGTTACACGGATTTTTTTGAAAGCCGTCAGATATAAACATGAATGTGCATGGAAATATTTCAGAACAAAATCCAGAGTAGGCTTTGAGAACACAGGTTCAGTTCTCTGTCAGTTGTTATTTGTATAAAGGTCCCCATATTTTCTTTAACTGTGTATGTCTGGGTATTCTGAGACTGCTGAACAACAATACTTATGCTTAAAAATTGCACATATGAGTCATCTGCACTATGCAGTATACATCCTAAGGGCACATCTATACTGTGGATGGGTTTGAGACAGTTTCACACCAAAAAAGTAATATGGACATGCTAGTACAGTTTAGGCTTAGGGCACAGCAGGTTTCACAGAGCTCTGACTGATGACGGCTGCATGATAAGGCTTTCACTGAGTTCTGGTCTACTATTAACAAAAGACAAGAGATAATGGTAATTACATTCGAGTGATTACACTCAAATTCTAATAAGGATTTGGGGATCTAAATATGTTTTTGTTTGTTTCACAGCACACTTAGAACCTTTCCTGCAAAATCTTAGGCCAGTTAGCAGCCTGAGTTTTATTTATTTAATTTTTACTTAAAGAAGCCTGTTTTATTTTTTTAATAGTAAGTTTGAAAAATGTAAGTGATGGATTCCTACTCCCCTTTTGCTTCCAGTGTGGAATAAGGAAGGAACTCTATCAAATGTGATCCCACTGGTGTTGGGGGAGGTGAGAGAGGTTTACATACAAGTAATTCCCTGTACATGCTTTGCATCTTAACTTTTCATAAGGTTCTCATTACTTACGAACATTAGCAGTGAGCAAGCAGCCTAATCACATTTAACATCTGCTGTACATTTAGTTGCATATAGAATTTAGCAGCTCTAGAGGAAGAGAGGATGTTAGATTTTTTTCCACATACACTCATTATTGACATTTCGCTTGAGCTACATTATAAAATCAGTGTTGAGTATGGGTCTGTTGGTCTTAGCTCAGTCTCTTATGAATTGTAAACATGACTTTAATAATATGAGGGTAGTAAAGTATAAACTGTGTATTCAGAAATGAATTGTATAACAGCCATCTGAAACAGCAACATTTCCATGCAGGCAGCACAGACAGAACAAAGTACGTTGTAGGCTACTACACCTATTGTTATTGCTAAATGGCTGTAATTAATTTAGAAGAATGTTGACCTTACTGGATGATTCAGTGTAACATGGCAGTGGCTGTTACACATGAATGAACTTGTGTATAATTGTCCTTTTCTATTTTAATAACATCAGGAGATGTGACATTACTTATGATGAGGTTTTTTCAGAGACACTGTTGAAAAACCTTGTCTGTTTGAAAAATATTATTTGCCTTAGGAAAAGGCCATTTCTGTCTATAAAATGAACATTATGTCTGGTATCCTACTGCTGTAAAAAAACAAAAAAACCCCCTGTGACATAGCATTATTTTATAGCTTTCCACTTTAGCTATCTCTGCATGTGATCTTCAGGTTATAGATAGATAAGCAGTTACTGCATCTTTGAAGGTTCTTTGAGCTTTGCAACTAAAAGAGAAATTACACCTAGCATTCACATGCAAACATTTAATTTCTTCTGAAATGATATATAAATATAAACAGAGTTTCTGATTGTGCCTGGATACATAAATACACATGTGTGGCAAGTTACATTTTGCTTTCTCACTCAGTGTCTCAGTTACATGTACCTTGTTTAATTAGGTATGGCTAATGATTATCTCTGCTAGTATATGCCTAGAATTTAAATTGAGCAACAAGACCAGTCATTTCCTAATGATTCTATTAGTGTTATTTTAAATTAAAGAGATTATTTTATTCAGATATGAAAATGCTTAAAGCAGTACTATGATGTAAATCTAAAACTACTAAAAAAAAGATGAAAAAGTAAGTATATTTATTAAAGGTGACAGAGATAGATTAGATTAGCTAAGCTTTTTGCTTGACAGCATTTTCCCACGACATATGTTCAGTGCTACCAGGGCTATTACAGAGAGCACTGACTAATCAGGGAGACAGATTTGCAAACAGTGACTGCAACACATGGTGGCCTCTCAGTGTTAAAAAGGGACCATTGCAGTCATTTGTAAACATGGTCAGATAATGTGAGAATTTATCATTTTGATTGCTTCAGCCACAGTCATCAAACCCAGATATCTTTTTCTCACTACTTCAATGGCTTGTAAAGATCTTGTAAGTTAGCAGTGTCTGCTGCTGCACAGAAGTGTGACAATTCTGACAGCTTTTTAATGGTCCTAATCTTGATTAAGTGTATTACAAGTATTACCTGTAAGAGAAATCAGTTACTGTGGTTTTAATGACAAGTTAAGTTTAATTACAGCTGGCTATGTTAAGCCATGTTCACATAAAACCTTTTATTTGTCAAATGTTGCATCTATGTGAAGATGTCAAATAAATCTGATTGTGAAGAAAAGCAGCTGAAGCTTAATGTGACTGATATAGCCAGTCCTAAGTGCTCTGCTGACCTAATTTTACAGCTGCTCAGAGAACACATTTGTAAATGGGCTTGTGATTGGATTTACAGCAGTCACATGCAGTGAATACAATATATTTTATTATGATTTCTGTGGTATGTGCACAAGTAGTAGAATCAGTCATAACACTACTCAGTAAAGGAGCCAAAAACTTCTAGTTGTCAGGGCAGAGACTGATAATTTAGGGTACAGACATCAGTGAAATCATCTTTTTCCAGGAAATAAAGCTAGTCTTAGTAGGCTTTCTCAGATTTTCAGGACAAAACTGTGAAGTTATTTTGCATTTTTCATATTGATCGATTAAATGAAAAAATGAAAGCCTATCCTATCCTATCTTAATCCTATAGATATTTTTAATGTAACTTGTGTTACTCAGTGATAACTTATTGTCTGTATTCCTGGATCAAAATGGGTTCTGAGTCAAAGTGGAGAATTTTTTCATAACAATGAAACTCAATGCTGGAATCCTTGAAAGATGGATCCCTTGCAGCCAGAGTCAAGCTGAAAAATTGCTCTGATGGAAAGACTTTTCCAGACTTCTAAAACAGTGAAAAAAAATCTAATCTGAGTTAATTTACCTTTGGATGTGACATTTCTGCACAATTCTAATTGGATGCGTATTTGAGCAGTGAAAGGGAAATCTCTTACACCCAAAGAATCTAACTTTTATTGCTCAGCTGTATTGCTCTACTGGACTAGTGAATAGTGAAATGAACTCTAATGAGTGTTCTGACTTTTTGCTTCCTTTTTTAAAAACTCATTTGGCCTATAAAAGGCAATCATATACTCAAGCTATGAAGTGTGCTTTGTGAATGATCTCAGGTGAGAGCAATGGGAACTTAAAATGTTGTCTTTTTAAAATATGAGATTTGCATTTCTTGAATATCTAAAAGATGTCTTAAATCTTGAAAAGATTACAGAAATCTTTCTGTACATTTTTAACAAATGTTTGTGTGTGGTGTCACTAAAAAGACAACGAAAGTTCCAAAATATTGTTTTCCCATCTCTTGTTGATCTCACTCTGTTTTCATGCAATTTTCTGTATGTATATAAGAAAGTATATATTTAAGTATATGTAAGTATAATAAGAAAGTACCTTTAATATTTTTACTTATCCTTATGTTGATCTTTGCCAAATGGGTCTTATTTTGTCTTTTCAACTTGAAGCACTTGTGTGTATATGCATGCATATAGTGCAGAGGATGTGTAAAAACTGATTTTGCAAATAAATTTGCTTTAAAAACAAACAACAACAAAAAACCAAAACAAAACTTACCAGTCACAAAACCCATGCTGTACCAAAAGTACATTTTTAAGTAGTATTAAAGGACAAATTGACTCTGCTGGATTCACTGAAAAGTAAAAGTTTAAGACACAAAAGTTTGGGAAAAAGTATTTGTCTGAGAAGCAGGAGTTTTCCTCCTGAATGGAAAGGGCATTTGCACTTTCTTTCACTTACAAGTAAAATTACATTAAGGTCTGAGATGGGATTTTTGTCCTAATTCTGATTTTTTAACCTGTTATGTAGTTCTCTGCACTCCAATACAATTGTTGAATTACAGAATGACCCTTTTGTCTTCTGAATTGAATCATATTTACACTGTTAAAATGTTTCCTCTTCCATATGTTTGTTTTCTTAGTCTCTGTTGTGAGTTACAGTACTCTGGTCTGCTTCACTGTGTTGGTGCTTTCCTGGTAATTACATGTGGAGAAACAGCAGGATGGTGAAAATTGCAAAGATTTTAGAAAATATTTTTTTTATGCTGTGGAAGAATGCATCAGCTCATCTGAGAGTTCATTCATGCCTAAAATCTGGAAAGGGAAAATTTGCCACTAAAACACAGCCACAAGCAATATTGTGCTTTAAAAATAATGAAAGTAACTGAGGTTTTATACATATACAAGAGTGTAAAATTAATATTCTTCTGTAAAAGTAAAAGGAGATACTTCCTATTTGAGCTACAGGAAAGGCTCCTAAAAGCCTTAATTTTAATATGGTTTCCATAGTACTGTAATGGATGTGTTACACTGTCTATGAGGTAGGAGCCATTGCATGCAACTTGAAAAATCATTAATAATATTTCTTAGTGGAATTTTCTCAGTAAACATTTACCTGCCTGAAAACAGCAGGAAGATAGACTAATAACATCAGTCAGTTTAAGTTTACTTGAAGTGTGACTGGAAGGCTCGGTAGGGCTCTTTGATATCATTCAGCTTTGGGTCTTTTCCAACATGAGTATCTGGACACTTACACTTGGTTCTATTTCACTGTAAACATTTCAATGATCACTTCTAGAAAAGATATGGTTTTATTCTTTCTCACTACCAAAAGGGTGCCGAGTTGCTGGAGCTTGTCCAGAGAAGAGCTACCAAGCTGGTGAAAGGTCTGGAGAATAAGCCCTATGAGGAGAGGCTGAGGAAACTGTGATTGTTTAGTTTGAAGAAGAGGACGCTGAGGGGAGACCTCATTGCTCTCTACAACTACCTGAAAGGAGTTTGTAGAGAGGTTGATGTTGGCCTCTTCTCCCAAGTGAACAATGACAGGATAAGAGGAAAAGGGTTGAAGCTGCACCAGGGGAGGTTTAGACTGGATATTAGAAAGAATTTCTTTACCAAAATAGTGGTTGAACACTGGAACAGGCTGCCCAGGCAGGTGGTGGAGTCACCATCCCTGGAAGTGTTTAAAAGAAATGTAGATGTGGTGCTTAGGGACGTGATTTATGCACTTAATGGGTAAATTAGGTTGTGGTAGCTGGTTTTGCATTATGGTTGGACTTGATGATCTTCAAGGTCCCTTCCAGCCAAGATGATTCTATGATTCAATGATCCTATGATTCCATGAAATTACATAGAATGAGGTGGAATTTGAATCTCCTATCATGTCAGTCTTTAAAAACATGTAGAAAGTTTTTAATTCTCTTACTTAGAGACTTTAAGTTATAGTAAATAACTTGAGATACAGTGCAAACTTTCTGAATATCAGAAATTATAATGTATACATCCTTTCACAAATAAAGATGTCTTGTTCACTTGTTCATGTTAGTTTCAGGGGCCACTTTTTGCAGATTCCTGGAGCTGTCATTGTCAAGGCATAGTCACAATGGTGAAGATGTCATGAATTTTGTGTTAGCCATCAGGTATTAGAAGTAACCCAATTGATTTTTTCCAGTCCCTATAAAAAGGCTTTACATTTACTTCTGGTTGAAAAGCTTTTCCTTCATTTCACACCACAAAACATAGTCTTCACTCTTGAAAGGACTGAGCTCTGCCCAAGGACTTTGCAAATGTTATCCTGAAAAATACTTCTGTTCAACTCCTAGAGCTGTCCAAAGTAGATAATTATTTTTTTAGTTACTATTGTAGATTTTCAGAGCTTATCTCTGAATAAATTTCCATATTGTCGTAACATATTCAATACAGTGATTTTAACTTAATT
>NW_009953721.1:1458576-1511304 GCF_000747805.2 Chaetura pelagica | reverse complement strand
AAACTTATTTTTTATCTTCTTTCCAACTCTCAAGAATTTTAAGTGAAGCTACATTTTCAGACTATTTTGCTCCCCTGTACTACCATTTGAATTGCAAATAAAAAAGTTAATTAAAAAGGAAAAGCTTAAAACTACATGGATTCTGAGAGCTGTAGGTTGGGTTTTTTGTGTGTGTGTGGTTTATTGTTATTACTATTATTATTGCTATTATTATTATTATTATTGTCTTGTTGTTACATAATGCAAGAGGATATCCCACCAAATTAAGTGTGTAATTAAATTTTGATACTTTGTTAGCTTTAAAGTCAATCATATTGAACTATTGAGGCAAAAGTGAAAATGAGAGCAACATTTTAAAGTTACATTAACCTTATATTCTGGAAGCATTATGTATCTCATTCATGATATTGCAATACTCATAGCATTGACTCATTAATTGTGAATATGCTTGTTAGTGTTGATCTTGATTCATGTTACTAACCAAGGAAAGCTTTATCTTAAAGGTGTATAAGAATATCAATTTGAAAGTCAAAGTTTAATTGGCTATTATCTACGAAGAAATTAATATCTTCCATCACCTTTTGTCATTTCTGGATGATTATTCTTGTAAAAATAAAGAAAGTAAACCTGCAGATTTATTACTTTTTGGTTATAAGCAGACCATTATTGAACAATTACCTACTTTATAAACTATTTATTTCACCCGTGGTAACAGTGCAAAGAAAATTCCTATGTCATACACATACGATCACAATTGATAAGGGATTTAAGATACTAATAGTAAATCTATTTTTGTGCTTGCCCTGCTGGGAGGATACCATGCAGTATAAAGCATCATGTGTGTTATATATAATATGTGTGAAAGATAAAGATCTGGTACAGTATTTTATTGCTCTGTTCAGTTGGTTCGAAATTATGAACTCATTTTGTAGTTACTATTGACTGTGGGTTTCATCTCTTTTATCTCTCAAGATGTGAGAATGGTATGTTTGCTTTTCTGCTTGCAACAGGGAAGCTGCAGAGCCCAGACAACCAAAGAAGAAACACGTTTGTATATCTGTAACTGTAATTCACTATGTATGTATCCATCTATAATGCATTGCACAGTTAATAAATAATTTTCTCAAAATCAACAAAAAATACAGGCTAGCAGTCATGGCTTTGAGCAGATAGAAAAGATTTTATTGCTTGTTCCTACCCTGACTATCCTGTCTTTAGAAGAAAAGCATTTGTTTGTGGTTCAGAATGATGCCTGATAAAACTGATTAAGTTAGATTCTAATCACCCTCTTAACCCTGATTCTTTTTTCCATAGGTTTTAACAGATGTGATGCAGAACTAATATTCCTGATTTTATTTAACTGATCAGGTATACTCATAGCTTGAATATGAAAGATAAACCGGATTTTGCTTTTGAAAACAAATACTTGAGCCTCTGTAATAAGACAACATAGACATAATGTTACATAGCTGCATGGAGCTTAAGATCAGTGATTCACCTCTTCTGACTTCTTGTCAAAGGTCAGGCAAGCCATTAGATTTCTTCCAGTTACCCAGAAACATGTGTATACTTAATGCATATTTTATAACTAAAATGCTACTAGTGGCTTTAGACTCACTTTTTCTGGTTAAGTCACACATTAATCCCCTTAACAGGAGCTATAAGCCAAGTGAGGTCGAGGTTCAAGTTTCTGGAAGAAGAAAATACTGCAAATACATGATTTTAAAATGTCTTTACTTAAAAGTTAGATACAGCATACTGCAAATAAATAACAATACAGTTCAAAATAAATATCACATGAAATAACTAATATAGTTAATATATTTTTAACATTGACTATTAATTTAAAATATTCTTAATATTGAAATTCTTTTACAATTTAAGCTGTTTAGGAATTCTAATAGTGGACAGGTAACACTGGCTAAAGGTTATGTCAGATATTAGTCTGTAAGGAAATAAGAGTTTCATTGTACCTGCAAGAGAAAACTCCTACATAAACATGAAGTGGGAGAAAGTTCATTATCATAATTGTGGTAAATGGAATACTGAATTTATATTCTCATTTGTAGACAGTCTTACTGTAACTTTCAGATTGTTTTTGTATTTTGTGGTTATTTTAGCTAGCATAGTTTTGTCCTATGGTTATCTTCTGATCTGCAAGGCAAAACTCTTAACTCATTGACAAACTCTCTGTGGCCAAAGGAAATCACCATTTTCTTTGATCCTTTTCTCTTGTAATTTTTTTTGGCTGTTCAGGCTACTAGTCAAAAAATGCAAAGGCCTTCCTATAAAATTACAATTATATAAAAAGCTTTATAATAAGTACCGTTACACACAAAAAGACCTTCCCAATTTTTTTATCCTATCCATCTTCTAGCAATTGTGTGTGCACATATATATGTATATACACACACAGAGATATATGTATATATATACATACATACATGCTTTTATTTATGTATGCATATTGCAGGTATGCATAGAATCATAGAATGGTTTGAGTTGGAAAAGACCTAGTCCCAGACCCCTGTTTATTCCTAGTAAGCTCTGTTTCTCTAATCCATTGATACAGATATGTCAGGAATAACAAGAGAAAACAGATACTTATCTGTAACTAAACAGCTTCCTGTTTCACTCTATTTTAGCTTTACTCTCTCTTATTGCTTATTCAACAGCTCTTTCCAAGATACCTGGAGCTTCTGATCACTATCTTCTACTATCGTTCCTCCCCACCATGTCATGTCTGTAGATGTTTGTACTGCTCTAGTATCAGCAACCTTCTAGAAATTCTATAAATGCCTTTGAAATGCTTTGAGGGCCAGACAACCTGACAATCTGAGGACACTGAAGAAGAGGCTGAATGGACACACATGACTACACTGCTTGGTGAGGCACCCTGTTTGATGTGTTCAGGGTAGAAAAATAGCTGGTACAGCTGTATTCCTCCGGTCAGGATTCCTTGAAAGAACAAAAGGTGCTGCCATTTTACATATTTTAGAAAATGGATGAACATCTTAGCATACAGCTTATGTTAGGATTCCCAGAGCAATGGGTCAGCTCATACTCTGTCTTCTTCTTTGCCTCCAGGTAAACAGAACACTCTTCAGGGAAGGTGCAGTCAGATAACTGGGTTCTTCAGACTTTTTTCAATCCACATTTTGAGAGGTTTCTTTTTTCCTGGAAGCCGTCCTCAAACTCTTCTGCACTTTTTTTGGTCCCCTGCCCCTGTATAAATTGCAGCTGAATTCTGACATTTATTTCTACATTCTTGGTCACAGAGAGCTGACATGATTTAGTGTTGCTATTTAGCCAGAAGGCTTTTACCTGTGCCTCCACAGCACCTCTGTACTCATCTATTTGCTTTCTGAATCTCTCCTGTATTTCTATGCTTTAGTTCTCTGATTGTGGCAAATAGTTTAAAAATGTTAAGTGCAAATGTGGCTTTGAGACTACTGTGTTTGTATGGTTAAACTGCTTCTAGTAGTAGTGGAATGTTGCCTTTCTTGCTCTTGACAGATACATAAAATTATAGTTCTATGTTGGTATGAGAAGGCCTACAAATGTAAAACTTATATTATTTTATAGTGCTGGTGAAGAACTTATTAATGCAAACAGTTTTGTTGACTCTAACCTCCTCATTAAGTTCTATTAATGCAGAAGCATTAATACATAAATAGTGTTGGAGAGTTTAATGTATTAATGGATCCAATGACTACAATATGCAAAATCTGCTTTCCTCATTCATTTAAATGGTTAATCTGATAATTTTAACCATTTCTATATTTGTAAAATAGCTGAAGTGCAATCTAGATAGTGCTGTTATAAATTTAATTTTATTATATATATGAAGCACATAATTATAATAGTGAGCTGTTATTTGCTAAATTAATTAAGTGAATTCTAGGAGACCAAGGGCATTAGTGGATAGGAAGTAACAGCCAAAAAGTGGAAACATCTAAGCTATTGCTTAGCCTGTATTTTTGTGCAGACCAGCACAGAAAGACAGGTTTCTATTTGTCATCTTTATTGTGAAAAACATCTCAAAGGTGGTGTTCAGTGGGAAATTTCACAGACAAGTTCTGATACATTGCTGCTGAAACCGTTGGACTTCAATCTTTAAGACAATTTGACTTTGGACAAATTTGGCAGAGTTTAAAGAAAATAACTAAGCGAGTATCTCGGAGGGAAACAAAATAAAAAAAAAAAAAAAAGCTTAATTTTGGTTAAGAAAACAGTGCCTGGAAAACATTATGTCAAATGATGTGATTTTGATAAGAACATTGTATTTGAAAATCAGAATAATGTTCCTCTTAACCATGTTCTTCAAGATAACTGGAAAAACATAGTTCAATAATTTCCCTTAGCAGACAAGTCATTCTGGGACTTAAAAGTGACACGGGAAATCTGAGTGGGATCTTACAAAGTGCTGAATAGCTGGGAGATGTTAACTAGGAGGCAGTGTTGTGTATACTATCCCCATGACTGAATGGATAGCCAATGTTTTCCTGCAATAGTTCCTAGGTACCTTTCTGATGTTGCATGACGTACTAAAAAGTTCATCACAATGGCAATTGGCTTGACATTTTCTTCTGTAGGCCCAACACACTCTATAAGAAAAGAAATGTAAACACATAGAAGGGCGACACAAAGCAGTGAAGATCTGCAGTCAATTAATTGTCTCTGGGTTCAATAGAACTCAACCTCTGATAGCAGGGTAAATGTTCTTCTTCACTATACTTTAAGGCTAATGGGAGAATAAAATCAAGGTGTGATGTGGGAAGCCTTTGTGTTAATGGTACCGGTTTGATAAGCATAAATGAATAGCAATTCTGTCAGAAAATAAATATGAGAAATGTTGTTTTGGTTCGTTTTTTTGTGTTCATTTTTTTGTTGTTGTTTTGTTGTGTGTTTGTTTTTTTTTAAAGCTATGTAAGATATGATGTTTTATATTTATCTTTTCTCTTGCTAGAGTCAATTGTGAAAACATGGAAATACTTGAGATGTAATCCCAGGATGTAATCCACTGATGTTGGACAAGTCTGGACATTTGGAGAGACATTTGGGAGATTTCAGATTTGAAGACATTTTAGTTCCCATATGATTAGCATAAACTGAGTTTCCTGTGTAGCGACGGCAGTCAATAACTTGTTTATGGCTCAAACAAGTGACTAATATAGAGAAATGGTCTTATTTCTCATCATACATTTCTTGTAGCTGTATCAACAGTATCATTGAAATAATATATTTGTTGGGAGCTTTCTGTAAAACAAATTTTTTTCCCTGGAATTTCCCAGGCAGCTAAGATGCTTGGCAGCTGTTGTGTTTAGAATAAAAATGTGTTCATTATTCAGTACATTGAAATTTGATATATAAACTGGGAGGAAAAAAAGAACCCATAGTTCATCTTTCCAGATGAACTTAATATTTTTTTTCAGAACCCACACTTCATCTTCTTTGAGATGTGATTTGTAGTTTCTTTCTTAGTACTGTGTCATATCTGGTTCAATATTTGCACCTTAGTAGCATTTGTCCTGTAAACTTCCTCTCTGACAGATATTTTGCATTTTACTTCCTCAAATGGAAACTCATGTTCACCAATCTTAATGTTTACCGAAACTGAACAACAAAAAGATAAAAAACAGACTTCTGTGTAAACAGGGTATTTAGAAAAGTGTTTGGTATACCAGGATTTTCTGTACTGGTTTACTGACCTAAAATACATGTGCTTTGTAGACAACAGGATGAGAGGTAGTTCAGATATCACACTAGCTCTGCTCGAGCTATTTCTTAGGTTAAAAGTTGACAATTCAACTGAGTTACGATAGCAATTCTGTAAACTTGACCAGTGTGTAACACCAAAGATGGATTCACTTGAAACCATCAAACTGATTTTATAAAGGAAAATAGGTTGTCTAGGATTAGGACCATGGTTCACAGCCTCGCTTATATGAGAATGTAAAACTGGAGGGATACTAACAGGCACATTCTGCTTTTGTTGTGCTCGGCTGACTTTTGTGACTATGCTGTAAAGATCGGTGGATGAAGATTGGTGAAAAATGTAACTAATACATCAAAGAGCTTTTCTTAGAAATAGGAGTAGGTTTTCATTTTAAAAGCAAGAAGCAAAAATGTTAAGACAAGTTTTCAAGTGATAAATCATAGGAAAGATAACTGGTAATATCATAGTTTGATCAGACATGTATATTGCTCTCTGTTGTAGAAGTCTTCACTGACTAAAGAGGAAGATCCTATCATCTGCTTGCTTCTAGCTGCTACTCCCTTTCCACACTGTGGGTTTAGGAAGAATGTGACCACCAAATGATATGCAAAGTATGAATGGCAATGCTTGTTACTTCAAAAAAATACAAATTCTGTATTTGTACGATTTAGGTTTAGAGATGAGGAAAAACTAGTTACTAATTTTAAGACAGAAATGAGTTACAAATTTGTTTATTAGTTTCAGTGCAAAAGTTTTAATGCTTTCCTATTGCCATATTTTTTTTAATTAGTTTTGTGGGTTTTTTAAAGATAATTCCAGCACTTCTGACTGTTTCTCGTAGGTTGTTAGACTTTCTTGGCATTAACATTTAACAATAAAATACTGTTGATATTTTTCCTGTGGGTTTTAAAGATGTGTGAAAGACTAGTTGATTAGTTCATCAACACATTAAGGATGTTAATTGAGAATTTTCCACAATGAGAGATAAATTCTTATAAATCAGAACCATCAATGGCATATGAATAGACTCCACCAGTTTTCGGCTTACGTATTCAGGTGGATTATTATTTAAGTAGATAGTTTCAATTCCTCTTAAGTGAATTTAAAGAGCAGCCAAAACCTAAAGCTTGTTCATGGGAGTTTTAAGGGTAAGATGTGTTTTCCGGAAACTGACAAAAAAAAAAATTATTAGGAAAGTTTAGCAATCTACATGTCAAATGTTACACTGACTTAACATGCTAAAGAGAATTTTGGTGCCTCATCCCAGCTTCCCTAATCAACTTCTCTTTTCATTTGTAGACTAAAGAAAAAGACAAGTTTTCTAAGCTTGAAGAAAGTCCTAGTTAGACAGTCAGTTTCACAAGAATTTAAGGCGCTCGTATTTCTGATGTAAATTCATTGTCCCACAGTAGCTGCTTAATTTCTAACTGTTTTTAAGGGACTGGTTCTGCATGTGACTATCTCAGGCGTCTCAGTACATTTGTTTCCACTCAGCACTACTTGTTGAAAATTATGGGTGAGTTTGCTTTTCCCATATTAGTTGTACAGATGTGTCCTTGTTATCAGAAATTTGGCTAGCCCCAGAATATTGCAAGAACTTTTATCTATCTAATTTAATATATTATAGTAGATACAATACTTTTCAAAACATAAGACAACGTGCATGGGTAAGATTGTCTTGCTTCTACCTGTTGGACTACAACTTGGGTGAAACTGCATATTCTATTGGCAGAGTAACTACCATTTCTTTCTAAATGTACATGTACTGTGAGCCAGAATAATGAAGAGAACCTCCTTCCGCCTGGACTCATTTAGAAAATTGCATCATGTCATTTTTAAAAAGAAAAGAGTTGTTGCAAGACCAGCTGGAGGAATGATTTGATACTAGAAGAAGGGACACAGATGTTAACTACTAATTCAAAGTCTACTGGTTAATTTTTTTTTTTTGCTTCTTTTTCTTCTCCTGAAATAGAAAATGAGAACAACAGGTTCTTCTTCCTATTTCCTAATAATAAGTATTTTTATTTTCCTGGTTTGACTAAGAGTAACTCTTTAGAGACGTAATCAATTATGGAAATAACTTGATTAATGCCACTCTTTCTTTTCCTGCATTGGTAAGTGGTACTATCTGCAGAGAGCAAACCTTTTTGCCATTGATTTGGCATATGGCATGGTAGAAAACATTGTGAGAGCTTTTTGTTAACTGAAACTGATACCACGGTAACAGAGGGATTTTTTTTCACACATGATTTAACCTGTGACTGCATTTCACACAACTTTATGACATGGCAAAAACATTACTTGTTTTGTATGGTATAACACACAGGAAAAGTAACATTGGATACTTGATTAAAAAGTGGTTGTTTTTTCCTTTTTTTCCATTCTGATTTGTTGGTTTGGTTTGGGGTTTTTTTGTGGGGTTTTATTGTTCTTTTGTTTGTTTATTTGTTTTTTCTTTTATTACTTTCTAGTTTCTAGAAGAGTCAAGTTAGGGGCATTCCTACAATAGTCTTATAATTGCAAAATAGAGCAGATTTTGTTGACTCTCCAACATGTCTTTAAGTTCTTCTTTAAGACTCAGTGATTCTACTCTGTTCCACGAAGAACCTGAGATGAGGAGTAGCAATTCAAAGATAACGTGATTACTTAAACTAGCAGATTCCTGTGTGAGGTTACAGAAATACTATATAAGTTTACATAGATGATGAGATGGCAGTACCACAAATGTCAGTAGATGTGTTGAAGAAAAGCTTTAAAAGGAATCACCGTTGTTGTTACCTTAAATATGGGGGTTTTTTTTGAAAGTACAAATGCAGCGTATCTGCAGGTCTGCTAACTGGTTTTGGTTGTGTTAGCATGGATTTTAACAGGAATATGACTAGAAGGAATTTATAGGTACAGAGAAGGAGAAACTTCTATGCAAAGTTACAAAGTATTGAGCTATTCTTCTTTCCTCTCTTTTCAAGCCCACTGAAGTGGGAAAAGTCACTGTGTTCTTTCTTAGTGTAAATTAGCATTCATGGTACTTGACCTTTGAGCTTTGAGCTGTCAGAACCTTTGCCCTTGACAACAGAATTCAGTTCACATCCAGTGTACAGATGTGCCTTGAAGGTACTATTTGACTTGAGTAACTATCCAAAATTTCAAGATAACATGACATTTTTTTGGGGAAAAAAAAATTATGAAAGAGCCAGCAGTTCTTCAGATGCTGCCAAGTTTATCTGAAAACAACAAAAACCAACCCCCTCAAAGTAAAAAAGAAAAATCTTATTTCTTGAAAAAAGAAGAAATTACTAAAGTAAAGTGTTTTGCTTAGCATTTCAGCTCAGCCTGATTTGTTTCCAAGATCACCCTCAAAATACAGTTTCTACTCTTTGCTTAGCCTTTTGGCCCTATGAATATTTCAGTTTCTCCATCATGGTGGATTACTCTCTAGCTTGGAATAAATAACTCTTTCTCCATGGAAGCTTGTCAATGACAATTGATGTATGGCCGTTTTTTGTTATGGCATCTATCTGCGGGAGAATCCAACTTCCTACTGTCAGAATTTTGTTATGTTTCACTTTGAGAAGGTAGCATTCTTTATGTGTGAATTGACAACTGAGCCATGGGAGAACAGTAGTAATACAATTGTTTTTCCAAGCATCCATCATGCTAAATACTTCTTTTTCGCATGTAAAGAAAAATTACATGGTCCTACTTAATTAATGCTATTCTGTTCCGTCACTGATGGACGCAATCTCATACAATTAAAAAGAAAAAAAAAGAAAAAAAAAAAACCTATATGGGAAATCCTAACCAATGCAAGCCTTGGATGTAAAAAAGGAGGTTTATGAGAAAAGGAATTAGTTCATACTAATTGGGAACTTGAAAACAGTGGTGAAAAAATTTATGAGTGTCATCAGACTGGCAAAATTCAAACTGCATCCTGGGCTGCATCAAAAGAAATGTGGTCTGCAGGGCCAGGGAGGAGATTCTGCCCCTCTACTCTGCTCTGGGCAGATCCCACCTGGAATCCTGTGTACAGTTCTCGTGCCCTCAGCACAAGGAAGATACGGACCTGTTGGAGACAGTCCAGAGAAGGGCCACCAAGATGATCAAAGGCCTGGAGCTCCTCTGCTGTGAAGACAGGCTGAGAGAGTTGAGGCTCTTCAGCCTGGAGAAGAGAAGTTTCCAGTGAGACCTTATAGCATCTTCCAGTACTTGAAGGGCCTACAGGAAAGCTGGGGAGGGGCTTTTCATCAGGAAACATGGTGATAGGAAAAGGGGCAATAGTTTCAAATTGAGAGAGGGGAGATTTAGATTAGATATTAGGAAGAAATTCTTCATTATAAGGGTGGTGAGGAACTGGAATGGCTTTCCCAGGGAGGTTGTTGATGCCCCATCCCTGTAGGTTTTTAGGGCCAGGCTGGATGAGATTTTGTGCAGCCTGGTTTAATGACAGGGTTCCCTGTTCATGACAGGAGGGTTGGAGCTTGATGATCTTTAAGGTCCCTTCCAAACTTAGTGACTCTCTGATTCTATAAAATGTGGTAACTCAAGCCACTTTACAAGATATTTGAGTATGAGTTTCTTCTTAGAGAAAGAAACAAGAAAACCTGTTAAAATTATTTTACTGTGTTGACTTGAATTGTAAATTTAATACTACCTGGTGGAGTATACTGTAAGAAAATACATAAGAAAGCTCAAGAAAGACATATAATAGTGTTATGAAACCAGATGGGAGTTTACAGTATGCTTCCAACCCAGTAACACATAGGCTTCCCAGGACTGAGTCAAGGGTTTCAGGTCAAAAGAACAAAGATTTACCAGAGTGATTTTGGCAGAAGGAATGATATACAATGTTTTACTTGAACTTCCTAAATTATAATTACTAGTCAGGGGAATACACTGCATGCATGAAAAACAGATTTTTAATATCTAGAGTTAAAAGTTCCCCTTGCCTCTGAGTGTTATCATGACATATGCTTTTAATGTATTCACCACAATGGTCAAGAAACAAAAATAGTTGTATCCTCTCCTGGAAAGCTCCTACTTGTTTTATGTATATTTAATTTCAGAAAAATGAGCTAATGTTACATTAAAAAAAAAGTATATGGTAACTCATGTGACTCCATCACATTTAATCTGGAATATTTAATCTGAGCTTGGTTTTTTAGAACGTTTTTAAAAGAAACAGCTTAGTAGTCTTGAACTTGTGGACACTCTCAGAAAATGTGTGGTTTGAATTGGAGGTGCAGAATATAACATCAGCATGTTGATAAACTCTTTAAACTGGTTATTCCCAGTTAATTTGTGACTTTCCCTGGTATTTCTTACAGATGTGTGAACTAATGTTTATTCTTTTTTGATGTTTCAGAGTATGCCAATGATAGTTCTGTTATTATTTAACATTTAGATTTCACATAGTTTGAGAAGCTGAATGAAACCTGAAATTTCTGAGTTTTACTTAATATCCTCTGCTCTTCTACCTCTTTTGTAGACCACTGCAAGACATTAAATCAGAATTTTTCTGATGGAATATTTGAGTTCTTAAGAACTTCATTGTCCTCTGACAGATAATTAGGAAAATTCCAAGTTCATTGTATTAATTGTAACAAACCTAAGGTCCTAATGGAGGTACAAAGTCATATGGTGTTACAAAATAAATATTTTTAAGGCTTGACATAAAGTACAGAAGTTGTGCTAGGGCTAGATAGGTGTGTTAGGTGCAGCTAATCTCACTAGCTTCAGTCTTCCAATTTTTTTCTCTGTTTGAAGTCCCTGGGTAAGTTAAAATTTTTACATAGAGGAAAATGTGAAGGAAAACAGAGATGTCCATATATTTGCTTTCTGTTTGCTATGGTTTGAGGGGTATAAATCTGTACTTGTTTCATATTTTTATTTCTTCTGTTATGCTAAATCTGAAAGGCAAACAGACAATTTGAAAGAAATTGAAAATGAGGTAGTTTTCAAATAGTTAACGCTGACCATTTTGTTGAACTTAATCACATGAATACTGTATCCACTGGAAAAATATAAGATGTCTGAGTTGTTTTTCTTAGATGTTTTAGATTTCATAGAATATGTCTGTTTCTTCTTTCTTAAGAAAAAAAAAAATAAAATTTAATGGCAAATAGAGAAGCATATCTTCTGATATGAAAGGTTTCTCATTTAAGCTTCTGAGTCAAAGACACATTATAAGCAATATTGATTTTCCTCAGTTTAACAACATGGAGACTTAGCATAGATTTCTCCCTGCCTTAAACTTATCATAAATCTCGTATGTGTCAATATTCTATATTTGAATGTTTTGTGCACATTAACAATATTGTAAAATCCTATTGTATTAAGTGACAGACCACTAAATTTATTGTACAACAGGTTAATCTTAGCAATTCATGTATTATGAATAATAAAACAGTTATTGATTCTAATGACATATTATAATAACTCTTCAATTGATATTGTACAGATATTGGCTAAAATAGCACAGCCACAGGAAGCTTTCCTTATTCTATAAGGAGGTTGTTCATCATAATTATGTTGTATCAGCACACCCACATGGGTCAGCTTGAGTTCAGAAAGATAGAATTCTATTTTGTTCTCAGTGTGTGTGTTTAAATGCTTCCCTCCCTTTAAAAACAGCTGTAGTTACTTGTATACTCTAAATAATTCCTATTTTATGAGTTATTTCACCCTTATAATTCAGAAAACAAGAGCTATCACAGAAAGGAACAAGTATAATGTTAAACAAATAAAATTGTTTCAGTGACAGTATTAAATCTTAAAAATTAATGGGAAATATTAATTGACATGTTACTTTGCTATTCTTATGTATTTCCACTCTTATGAGTCATTATATTATTCATAATATTTTTTCTGAAGTGGTACAGAGCTTTTTTTAAGAAGCTGAAATATTTTTGAAGGGCTCAGGAAAAAGTAGTATCTTTTCCTGCATACCATTTTCAGCCTTTCTCATAAGTAATTTGAATAGAACAAACTTCTTTCAAAATATGCAATGAATATCCTCCTTTTGGCTGAGATTTAAGAGGAATATTTTCAATTCATATTTTTGCATATTATTGTCATTAACACTGAATATAAATTGCCTTCCTTCCACGCTGTGGAAGATAGATTTCCAGGAAGCATTTTGTCAGATTTTTTTCCTTTAAATATCCTGTGTTCCTGTATGCTGGAGTATGAGACTGTGTGCTATTTAGTGTGCATCGTTTCTCCTCATCCTTTTTCTCTCTCCAACAGGAAGTAAATATCATGACAATAATAATAATAATTTAAAAAAGACAGGAAATCAGCCCAGAACATTATTGTCATTTAAAACATACATTGTGGTACAATGTGTCTTCTCTATTCCTAGTAAAAGGACAGGCAGACAGTGTATGGAAATTCTAAGTTTGGTGCAGTAGTAATAATAAAAATTAAGTCCTTAAAAAAAATATTAAAATATGTGTACACTACTTTGAAACAGCCAATTATATTGCATACTGGCTTAAATGAGCTGATCAAACAAAGAAGCACTCCATCAGTCTTCATCTTGAACTCCAGTTCTCTAAAGGTTAATTTATCATCCTCCTTTATTGATTTAAATGGTTTTGGTTGTTGATATGTTACTATCTGTTTTGGCAGTAGATTTTAATTTAATTTGCATTTTTAAGATGCAAATGCATAATATTGTTCAGGAAAAAAAATAAAAATAGGAGGAATTACTATAGGAAGATTACTCTTCCTTCCCTGCCTCCTTTTCTTTCTTCTCCAATAAATAAAATAAATAGGAAGGCTGTGTTCTGGCAGAAATATCACAGACAAACCTACATTGTTCCTCTTTGCTTTTAGCTCATAACAATTTAATATGTAAATTTACTAGCACTCCCTTCATTGGAAAAGATTAATGTTATTTCAAGCTACAGAAATACATTGAATAGAGATTTCATTTTAATTAGTCTGTATTTCCCACTAGCAGAGCCTGCAATTCTCATCTGTCCCCACACTTTTTTGGCTAGGGAAGCTTGAATGTTCCAAACTTACTGTGATGAAAAATTTCATTTACTTTAATGGTAGTGAGTATTGGGGATTCCTATGCATACAGCCCTCATATAGTTGTCTACACTGATGAATGTCATTTTGAATGACACGTTGCAGCTCTCAGGTTGATTGGATGTGAGCCCAAGGGCATAGGCACTAGGCAAAGATGATTTTTCTAGGACAGTCTGCATAACAAGCAACTGTCATCTCATTAGCAAGCATAGGCATTTTTGCCACACGCTGTTTAACACATCATCACACCTGTTCACACTTCATTGTCCCAAGAATTCAGTTAGGCAGCTTTTTGTTGGTTTTATTTTTTCATTCCTTGCTTGGAATTGGTTATTCTGTGCCAGATTCAAAAGTGTGAGATAAGAGCAGTTTAGACTTTAAAATATGATGTGCTGTGAATACTGCTCTGAGGCAGGAGAAAGACCAGGATCATAGTTTGAATAATAAGTAACATGAGTGACCATTTTATAGTTTTTCCTGATTATTGCTGATTTTTTGGAAACTGTATTATCTAACCTCATAGCCTATAAAATTGACCACAGTACTAATGCTTGTATTGATATGTAATCTGCCTTCATTCCCTCTACTTGCTTTAAAGGGCCTCTTGAAGCTTCAGAGGTTTTTCCTAAAAAAAAAATAAAAATAAAAATAAAAAAAAGTGAAGGTACTACTCCATTTTGCACAAGTCATTCCTTTGGCTTGGCAGATTCTTATGTTGCTAACAATGGTAGCTCAGCCACTGTGCCAATTTCAGCCCTGGGCTACACATCCTGGGTGAAGGCTGGGCTTTGGGCACACCGTTCACAACTTGTCACTGCTGCAGTGGTCAGCCAACGTGAGGGTACAACTGTCCCTGTTATTTAGCTGCAGGGTTGAGAGGTAGACTTCTTTCTTCGCTCTGAAGAACTGAGGGAAAAATGAAGTAGTATTAGAAGATGAGCTGGGGCTGGAGAACTGGGTGGATGGTAATGGGTAAATGTGAGGAGCAGATTGCAGCAGTGGATCTGGAGAAAGTGGGAAGAAGGAGAATAAGGAGATAAGGGGGGTGGCAGATTTCACCCGTAAGACAGATGGAGGAGTGCTTTGAAGAGAAGGAGGGGGAGGAGAGGAAGCCAGTCCTGATCAGTTGGAACTGCTCATGGACCACCTACTCATCCAAGCTGGACTGCCTGTCCAACTCACCTTTTTCTCTCTTGGTGTATGAGAAAAAGCAAAGTATCCTCTATACATGCCTTGTGGTGATGAGCCTATCTAAAAATACCGCTTTTTAAAGTTATTTTTTCCCTTCTCATATATGCTGTTTAACATACAGTTCTCTGCAACTTCTACAGTATTTCTATATTTTGTCATGTCCTACGTCTTAATCAATCAGAAATAGACAGGATTTACAGCTGGGTTGGGTAAATAAAATCTGGATCTTTCACTGCTCTTTTGCAGATAATGTTCTATGTGTTGGTGCCTATCAAATTAACTTTGGCCAACTCTCAGTATGTTGACATAATAAAATAGAAAACATAAGAATAGGATGGCAAGTAACTTACATTTGATCCACTTGAAAATAAGGAGTTCTTAACCCTCCTTGGCAGCATTTCCCCCTTTTTTTAAAACAGTTGTCAAAAAAATTGAGTCACTGTTGCAATGACTATACATGTATCATTGCCTAAACTGCCAGAGACTGAGACTGGCACAGTAATTTAATAAAAACCCATACTTTTTTTTTTTGTTTGTTTCACTGCCATCTTGGTGAATATTTACAAATTTGGCCTTTGCAGATATGTCTGGGTAGATGGTGTTTAATTTTTAGTGAGGTATCTGTGAATTATCCTATGATCTCAGTTACGAATGCAACTCCTGTCTCACTTTTATTTTAATAGGTTTTTCATTACAGAAAACTTGGAGAATATCCATCAAAACATATAAGACGACCCAGTTATTGCTCACATGTTGTGCACCACAGACTCATCTAGCACATTTTCAAATGGAGGCTCGCTGTTTTTTCTCTCACAGTTAAGACTAGTATTTCTGAAATGCTCCAAGAGCACATTATATTTTGGGTTCACTTGTCTTCATACTGGATCAGCAAAAGGTTGGTACTTCTAAGATGACAGTATGAGACTGAAATTCAGTTACTGACTGTAGTCCTCATTTAGGAGGAACTGAGCTGCTGCCAGACTTCAAGATAAATAAAAGATATAGCCTAGTATAAATGCTTGTATTTTCTACTCCTTCACTTAGTGGGGGAGCCAGAGGGGTTTTTGTTTGCTGCAGGGCTGATGCAGTGCTGCTGCCTGCTTCTTCACAATGCTTTGCAAAAATTTCTGTTTTACCTAACAGGGATATAGCCCACTGTGTTACAAAACAAGGCCTCAAATAAAAAGTATGAATTTGTAATCTTCATTTATTCTATAACAGCATAAACTGAACAAGATATTACTCTTCCTACTCCTAGTCCACTGGCTGTATAGCCTGGAGGACTTCATCTCAGAGATAAGAAAACTCATCAGTTTTCTTGTTGCTTGACAGGAAAAGCTGAATGTTTCAAGAAAGATTCGCATCCCTCATCTTTCTTAGAAATGTCCTGTTCTTAAGTGTATACAAAAGCAGCTGTCAAAACTATCACATTTAGACTTGTACATCTTCTAGTGTATTACAGAACTACGACATTGGGGACCAAGCATGTAACTTTTTGCGCTTCTTGTTTCTTCTGCCCTAGATAGCTTTCTTCTTTTGTTTAGCCTTTTACTCTTACTCGCTGGCAAGTCCTTATAACCCTCAACTTTCACCACATAGCATTAACTGTGATTCTGTGTTTCATAATTCATGTAGTTACATTAGAAACTCTACTGGCTTTGAAGAAAATACATCATTGCCTATGAGGAAGAGAAGTCCTAAAACATTATAAATGTTATGCAAGTTCATTCTATGACTGTCACAGCCACTTTAGAAATGAGCAAAGCTTCCTATGTCCTAGGATCAACCTGTTGAACTCTCGCTGTGGTCACCACTATACAAACACTCATCAAAATTGCATTTAGTATCTATTTGTGCTTAGCTTGGTTAATTCCATGCAGCCTTCATGGCATAAGCCAGGATGTCAGAAGCAGATTAAAAATACAGAAAGCATGTATGTTTAAATATGATGCTTGTTTCTGTGGAGACTTCAGAGAAGATTTGAAGGAATTTACATTGTTCCTTTTCCTTCACTTTCCATATCTTCGCAGAGTGTCATGCTTTCGAAATAGTACTGATTTTAACAAAGAATCTGGCAGTAATAATTTCTACTACTTTCAGAAGTATTGTCAGATTATAACGGTCCTCTGCAGTGGCCACTATATGCTCTGTTTTATACTTCTCCCATTAAGTCAATATGGATCAAATCTGTATTGCTAGCTATGGAGAGAAAAATTTGCACCTGACAGAAGCTATGTGTTATTTTATGTAATCAGATGCTGGCAAAACAGCCAGGTACAAAGTTACACATGTAATGGCAAAGACTGTGGGATATTTTTATGGAAAGTAGTACCACCTGTTTTTATATGGATATCTGATGTGATTCCCAATGAAACACTATGCCAGAAGAGCTGGTACTATTCTTAGGAACAAAATGAAGTGAGACAATAAATGCATTTTTGTATGCTAGTAACATTGCTGAAATTGTTCCTAGAATACTGTGCACAATTCTAGTATATAGGTTCTAGAAGGATTATTTGAAAATTGGAGAAGGTAAATTGGAAAAAAGTAACAAAAATTATTTTGGAGGAATATAGATTCACATGATAGGCTTCAAGCACAGTCGGTGTATTTCACCTAAAAGGATGCTGAGAGGTGACTTGATGATACAGCTAAAGTATTCCCATTGAGGGGAAAAACTGTGTAATGAAGTATTTCTTCATCTAGCAGAGAAGAACACAGGAAGAACCAGTGGCTAGAAGTTGAAGTCAAATTTAGATCAGTAAAATTTGAAGTAAGGGTCTTTTAGTTTTCTTTTTTAACAATGAGTCTGTTAAATTTTTGGGATCAGTGGTGAATTATCTATGTGTTACTGTGCACACAGTGAAAATTTTTTGGAAAATACGGTTTGGCCAAATGCAAGTTATAATCTAACCAAATACAAGTTAATGAGCTCAATAAAAAGTAAAAGAGATGAAATTTAAGAAGATCTAATGGTCCCTTCTGGCCTTAGACTCTCTAAACTCTGAATGCTAATTAAATGACCACTTTTACCGATTAAGGACTTCAATATCTAACCACAAAGCAAGAAGTTATAATTTCTTATTTGCTTGACAGGGGAAACTTTGGATCCTGGCATGCTACAGAATTTGCATAGCTGTTAAAGGCACAAAGTCAACATGTTAGAACATCTCTTTTCCAAGAAAGAAAATGAAAAACACTTGACACTTGAAAATTACAAGAACATGATTTGAATGCCATTAGGGGAAGTTCTCTTACATTTTTACTACAGGAGTCAGATGCGTAACTCAGGAAGAGTGCTTGTGTTATGTTTGCTTTAGAAAACTATATAAATCCCTCAGGCATTGTTTTTGCAGGCAATCTCATGTGAGACAGGAGCAGCAAGGGGAAACTAAAGCAAAAGCTTTCTCTGACAGTGACTTTGATATGAAAAAAAGGGGTGTATACTTTTAGCTTCTAAACCAAAAGCTGATTGCTCTGCCGTTTTCAGGCTGTTTGGCGAGGCCATTTTCTTTCCCACTGAGAAACAGTCATAAAACTCATGTGGTTTATTTGAAGATTAGTGTGTAAAACATTGAACATCTGTCTCCTATCTTCTGACAGGCTGTGTAAAGATGTATTTCAGCAAAGCGGATTGCAGAACTCATGATCTCAACTTGAGCCTTTTTGTGCTGGTTATGTCTGAGCAGGGAAGCATAAGTCTGAGAGATGAGTAATTTTCTTTTGAAACAATCTTGTTTTCAGTTAGCCTTTGGGAAGCCTCCTCTATATATTGACATCAGTGCTTTTTCCTAATGTGTCAAAATGAATCACTGCATTGAAAAGCAAACTTAAGGATGCAAGTTGAAGGGATACATGATCTTGAAAAGCTTCACTGTGAGGGGGGTTAGGGAGAACACAACCACTGAGGCATCAACTGCAAAATGGGGAGAGTTCCTTATTTTGGATAGAAAACTTTGGTTTGAAATAGCATGACAGGAGGTTTTTGTAGGTCATTAACATTTTCTCTTAAATTTTTTATTATTTTTTTTTCTCATTAGGTTACTCTATACTTTTGAAATAATTGGTTCAGATTTGCCTGCTTCAAATCATGTAAGAATGAAAAAAATCCAGACATGAACATGTAATTTTTATTTGGCTTGGTTTATGACTTCCTCATCTTTCTTTCTTTGTCCTTCTGACTTTCTTTCCCATCCTCCCACGTCTGGGCTTTCAGAATGACCATACATGTCTGTTTTTTAATATTTTTCACAGCTGTGAGCTGCAGAAGTAGATGGTTATTTAAGGGAAAAACAATAACAAAACCAAACCCAATAACAACCAAAAAAACCCCCACAAAACACCAAAAAAGTCCTCTCATATGAACTCTTCTGAAATCACTTTGTTCCAAGTGTTTGGGACACATGAAATGCTGCGCCTGTCAGTAAAATCAGAAGTGATAGTGCTCTTTAGGTATTTATTTTTTTGCGCTCTGCTGTAAGAATCTTTCTGGGGGATCCCTGACTACCCTCCGACAAACACAGTACCATTAGTCTTTACAGTTTATTGATGTAAATGTATCCAGAGCCCCTAACTAAAATTCTTATCCTTGTGTACTCCCCAGCTTTGTCAAGACTTTGAAGATAAGCTTGGATAGGATCAATGCTTGACTTTTGGGGTTACATCTTTTTTTTCATTTACTGAACTTTAACCCTCTCTGAATGCCTTCATCATATGCTGAAATGCAAAAATATCGGGCTTGGGAAGGGATCAGCTAATGTTGAAGAAGGCATATATACCAAGGATTTCCTTCTGCTGGATATTCAAATTATTTTTAGAACAAAAGTCCTAAGACAGCTTTTAAAATCTACATGAAATCATTCCCTATGCCTGAACTGGGTTGGATTCATCCTGCTCTCACACCACATTTGTGCAACATTCACCAAACATAACAACCCCATTTACTTAAAACTCGTTTTCCTGGCACGCTACTCATAATTTGATCTTTTTTTATTAACTTGTTCATGAATTTCTTGGAGCAACTTTGTGACAGTGTTGTGAAAAGGTACTTCTGAACAGAGTGCTTCTGTACTAGTTGTTTCCAGCATTATCTATGACTGGTTTGTACCTTGTTAATGTTCATTTGCTTTGTGATGATACCCTTTCTGTGACATAACTGGTTGACTGTGGAAGTAGGGGAGTGTTGGAATTTAAGTCAGTGTGAGTCACTGAATATGCAGACTGTATGCAGAAGCATGATTATGATCATCTACTAACAGCTGTTTGTTCACTGGAGTGCCCTGTACTGCAGTTCAGTGGTGCGTTTTAAGAGTTCCATCAGATTTTTTGAAGGGTTAACTGGCCAATTAAGAGCTTTCTCCAAGAGAGTATAAATTGAACTTGCAATGCAACTCGGTTCAAATTACTGTAGTGACAGATCACCTGAAAGTGCATACATCATATTCTGATTATTTTTTGAAATCTAAATGCCATTACCATTGTAAAAGCACAGTCAAGTCAAACTCTGCAGGAGTAAACTTCACCTGCTTTTGCTAGTAAGACTGGTGCTCCTGCTAAATCTCCAAAAGGAGTTTAAGTCTAATGGACAATAGAGATGTGATGACACCACAGAAATTGTAACTTCATTTCAAGACTGGAAAGAGTAGAAGATGTAGCTCTGATTTTCCTACTCTTCCTACATCCACAGGAACAACTGATTATTTGGTTTATTTGCATATGTGCCCATCAGTGAGACAACAGATTCTTTCTTCTTTTGGCCACTGGGTACTCTTGGCAGAAGGCAAGTCTCAAACATTAGTTTGCTTAGAGTTTCTGTAAACACATAGGGTTTTCAGAGATATTTTAGAATGAGCTCATCATGGTGGTAAAAGCATTGCACAAAATCTTCCTTGTCAGTAAACATGTAATAAAATGTAGATTATTTCAGAGCAGGCAAGCAATTAAAGGAAAAAATTATTAGCCATTTTTAAAAGTCTGAATTTTAGTCTCTTGTTTTCTGTTTCAGCAGCCAGTACTGGAAGGTAGCAATTGCAATGCTGGTTTCAATACTGTGTATTAAAACACCTGGCAACTGACCTTAGCTGTAATTATTGGATTCTTACTAGTACTTACAGCTGTATAGTTAAGATCAGTTTTTCAAACCTCATTTTTGGGATTTATCTGCATTGTTCTATTATTTTTCTAATGACCTTTTCATCACTTTTATTTAGATCTCACACTGAGCTATAATTACTTGAAACCAAAAATTCTCTATGGATTTATTTCCATAAATTACAAATACATCATGTACTATGTTACCAGATGAAAGGTCAGCAAATCAATTTGTTTCTCTAGTAGAGTATTTGCTAGAGATGGGACTACGATCCTCTGTGAGAAACTGGCTATTGTAAGCATTGATTTTATTCTAGGTAGCATAATAGCTAAGGTTGATTGTGGAACAGAATTAAAATACCTGTTAAACAATGTATTAAAAAATTCCTGGTGAATATCCTCTGAAAGATTAACCTTTGCAGTAACAGCTGAAATAGGAGCAGACACACAGTTGTTTTGAGATCAGTGGCACAGATTAATAAACCTCTTTTAAAAAGTTTTAAACCTGCTCTGGTTATGACTTTGCTGTTATCTGTTGAAAGCTTGGATTCACTGGAAGAAAATCAGTCATGTGAGTGAGGAATTCAGGATCAGACCCTGTGGAGACAGAAAATTATTTTACTCTCTGCTGATTAAAAGATATTTGAGTACAAGAACTGGGTTGAGAGGATATGAGTTTAGAAAGAATAAATTTGTTGTTTGTGCACTGGAATGAGATTCAATTTCTCATTCTGCCACTCAGCACCTCAGATAATAGCACATATTCATCCCCGCATTTAGTACGTGCATGTACCTTGCCATGCACAATGTGCTGCTGATCTTTTCAACTGAATGCACTCATATAATAAAAGTGACAACAGTGATAACATTAACAGGGAATAGGACTAACTGACCTAGTGAGAAGCAGATCCCCATGAAGTGGAGGTTCCCTCCAGCAGCTGGCCCTTTTGCAAGAGATGATAAAGAAATGTCAGAGGTGAGTGAAGGGAGGGTGAAGACAGCTTGGGAAGGCTCCCAGGGTTAGCAAATGGCATCTGTGGCTCACCAGGGTCTGGGAGTAATGCAGTTATGCGCAAACCCAGCACTTGACTCAATAACGTTTAAGAGCCTTCCCCTGCTTGTCCATGCTACCTCCTGTGCTGAGCTGTAGCAACAAAGATACAATATCAAGGCAAAATGCCCATGCAGATCACAGACAGCTGAATGACCAGTCATAGTGTTTCTGCTGTTAAAATGCGTATTAAAAAAAAAAAAAAATCCAAATAAAAATATACAGCCTTGTTCACAGAAAGATTTCTGCTTGTTCTCTCCCCTTTTAGCCCTTCAGCATTTAGAGGCTCCCTTTGTTTTATAAAATGCCCAGATGCTGATACATAATTACAATAAAAATTGGCATAATAGGTGGATAGTAGCAGTCTTTAACATTGACAATCTTGCTTTTGCTACTTCAGTTCTGAGCTCAGAGTCCTGCAGAGCAGATCAAAGGATCAAAATGAGGCTGGCAGTGGAGCAGCTCCTAGTTGGAGTGCTTTAAAAACCTTGTCTTGCTCTGAGTGACAACTGATAAAAATGTTTTCTATTGCCCCAGCAGCCTGGTGTTGTCAGAGGTCTAAAGGATGGTGCTGTAAGTGCTATAGACTCGAGCAGAGCCCTGCAATTGCTGCAGTAATAAGCAAGCTGTGAGGCTGCCTCTGACGCCTCTTTGTCTTCCCTGCTCTGGTGAATCTTTCATGTGCTTTTCTCTTTGATTTTCCTCCCCCTTCACCACTTTCCTAATTAAAATTCTAATCACAATGACAGTGAGAGCTAAGGGAGAGGGAAAAAAAAAAAAATTAAAAAAAATTCTTCCATGCTGGAAAAGGTAATTTCAAGGTGTTTTAGCTGCCAAAGAAATTAATGAAAATTAGACAAACGCGTTGTCAAAAGGGGATGAGTTTGCTGTTCTGCCTCCTTCTACTATACTAAAATATTAAATTCTAAAGGAAAAATGAAACAGGAATAATCCTATACATTATTGCCATATATTTAGACATAACATAACCTGATTTACATTTCTGAGCAAGTGAAGATTTTGTGTGTGTGTTTTTTACCATAATGATTTATTTACCTTGTAGTGAAAACAATGTCAAACATTTAACTTAGTTTGATGTGTGATTGCTGATGATACCCATTACTTTTGTGAGCTATGGTTGTGAATACTCATTTAAAATGCACAGGAGCCTGCAGACACATATTTAAAGTGATAAACAACTCTTAATGTAGTGTTGTGGGTTTCATGCTGCAGATATTGTGATATTAGAATTTACAAAATGTAAAATGCCATGGTGTTCGAATCTCACCAGCTAGATTTCCAAGCATTTTTCTGGCTTTGTAGAGGTAATTTTTAGACCTACATATTTCTTCCAAATAAATGCTTTTCTAATGCAGTGTTCTAATGCAATGTGTGTTATAATAACATGCAGTTGTGTCAGGGTGGAATAACAAGGGAGTCTCTGTCATACAAATATATGTGCTGAACAGAAACATATAGTTACTTGATCACCCAGAAAGGTGGCAAAATAGCCCTGCATTATTGTACAGAAATTTGGAGACAAATAAAAGCAGAGAAATCTTTCAAAACCCTTGGTCAGCCTGGCATTTCCAATGAGGTTTAGAGACAGAGCAGACCCGTAGGGGTCTTAGGATCTTAGAGATCTTTGGAAGTCACCTTTCCTGGTCTACTGCTCCAAAATGAACTGTCCCCTGGCATAGGTCAAGCCACTTGTGGCCACATTTATTGGATTCTTGGAAGTCTCAGCAGTGGGACTTTTATCCCCTCTCTGCCTTGAACCTCAATGTGAGCTTACAACTTCCTTTCCTCATCTATGTACCTGAACTGGGGTGTTACAGGATATTCTGGCTAGGGGTGTCTCAGTCCCTTTGGTTGGAGAACTTCCACATTTGTATAAAATAAATAGTCACTGAGCTGGAAAGAGGAAATTAATCCCAGCAATGGTGGCTGGGTCTTCAGACTGCTGAGTATTCAATTATTTATAGTCAAGGATAGAAGAGTTACACCATGGCCCAAAAGACTTCACTCATTTGAATAAATTTGTACTCCCTTAGGACAGGGGGGTCTAAATGCCTTCAAGCAGAGGTGGGATTTATCTCACCTATGACAAATGCGCTAATCATGGAACTCTTAAGTCAAACAAAGCTCCCTCCCTTCCTTGGAAACTCTGTCACTTCTTTGCTCCTGCTTTTCTTATGATCTGGCCAGAAATTGAACATTTCCCTGTGGGTAAGATGAAATATGAGCATGAAGCAGTCTGGGAGAAGTGGGAGCAGAGGTGTAGCTTTCATTTTTGTAAGACAGAAAGCAACAAAAAAATAAAAGTACATGAGCTTTATTTAAAAGTATCAATTGCATATTCTTTTTTTTTTTCTATTATTTTTTTTTCTTCCCCCCCCCCCGTTTAGCTGTTTATCTCGAAAATTTATTATTAACACAGCCATAATCAGACCTATTCTGTATACATATCCTCAGAAAAAGAGATAGCTGCATAATGAATACCTATATTCTGCCTTTTACATGTCATGTGTAAGTGTGTCTCAGTATCTGAAGGGATGGAGAGAGAAATCTGTATGTTTGTGTCAAGTAGCAGTTGGGAGGAAGGATTTTGGCAGTGTTTCACACAGCAGTTTCTGAATTCTCTTCCCTTCATTTCCTCTCTCAGCAGCCAACAAAATGGGTTGACACAAGGCAAATGCCTGACAAAGAACTTTAACAGGAGGCAGTTTTTAATTAGCAGGGGCCAAAGAAGGTGATAACCCCAAGGGTAGTGATGAGAAATTAACATGGAAAAGCAGTTCCACGCTTCCATGGGTCCCAAAAGGCCATTCGTATTAATGGTGTCTGTTCTGATTGAACCTTTTCTGTGTCTTTTTATTGATTCCCTTGTCAAAGTCTAACAAAAACACTGCTGGCCATCAGTTGTTTGCTCGTGGTGGCAGCTTATGGCTCAAAATAGCTTTCTTGTAAAACTTTCAGTATAGTGAGGTCTGTCATTGTGGTTAACATTTCCCAGAAATGATTATTTTTGTTAGACTTAGAATAAAACTCAACAAAATTAAGGAAAAAGACTGCTGAAATAAAAGAAGTTCAGTCCACAGTTTCTTCCCAAGCAATCATTTCATCCTATTAACTCTTTGCATAGCTTAGAGTAAAATCTTTTAATTATTAACCTTTTTAAAGTGAGATTTCAGAGAAGATAATAATATTGGCGGTTTCAGAAAGAATTTAGCCATTTAGCATATCTGGCACTTTTGAAAAGTCTTTAAAAAAATAATATCCTGTGGATAAATCTTTCAAGTTTTCCTTCCTGGGATGAAAATGAATAATAAATAGTGCTTGTAAAGGCTTGAGGGAAAAACCTGCCTAGCAAGCAAATATAAATAAGTAGGAAAAAAAATGCAATAGATAAATAAAAAACTGGCACCTTTCTGTGTTTCAGAGCCTGATCCAAATTCAGAAAACACCAAAAGGTGGAGGACCAGTCTTTACAACGACTCAAGAAAATCCACACTTAAAAAAACCCACCAACTTCTGCTGCAAGGCTGACTTCAAATAATAAAGAGAATAATTCAATAATATTTGAAAAGCTTTATAGAGAAATACCCAATGTTCACCTTCTTTATTCTTAGAGCCATGAAAGAAGCTTGACATTACTTCAAACAGAAGTACTGTTCCTATTTTCCTCTAGAGTCGGACCCTAAATGATGATGTTCATTTGGTTAACTGATTTATTTAAAAAATATACGGTTATCCCATCCCACTTGAAAGACTGTCAGCATCAGTCCTTCAGACATATTAACTACTTGAGTATATAGACTCCATCCTTAGGAAAGCATGCAGTGCTCCCATTGACTTCAGTGGCAATAACATCTCTTTCAGAGTACAAATTCAATCTCTATACTTCATCCTGTTTTTCTTTCAGCCCTCTTCACAAACAAAACAAAAAACAACCAACAAACCAAAACTCCACACAATACATGCTTCTGAAGACTGGAGATTGATTGCTTTTATTTGTTATTGTATTTTTTCCTGCATCTGCACAGTACACATTAATGAAAAAAGTTTAAAATCTACTCTGAGCTCAAATACTCACAGAGCCAGAGAGAAGATTTGAGACTAGTGAGAGTGGAAAATGTCAGTAAGCTGACAGTAAGGTGACAACCTAGTGTTTACAGAAACATACATACAATGAGACGTGCACATATATGTAACGTTTGCGTGTTTCATGTAATTATTGATAAATTAATAATTTTTCATAATCAATGAGAAATGTAAGGAAAATATTAAAGGGTTGGTCCTTAAGCATTTTTTCTTTTGTGCTCTTTTTGAAAATATCATGCCACTCACTATAATTTAATCCTCAAATTCCCTTGGCAGATTGCAAACATTCACTGGATAGTGAGGACAATCTGTGATCTGTTTGCTTTGAATGTTTGCTACTCAAGGTTTCTGTTTGGTTGGTTACATTATGTTAACAAAAAAATGCAAAGAACACAATTAATAGTGGTAAACCATGGATAATTCATTTTTTCAGATGGCTTTTGGGTATATAATAATTAATAAGTTGATGTGCTATATTTTCTGGAGTCAGAAACTATGCCAATTATGTACATTGGTGCATTTGTTATTTACCAGGTTTTCGTACACAAATGTTTTACAGGAAAAGTTTTCATTTCTATCAAGGCATATTGGAAAGCAGCGGATTTTTAGTATTACTTTTTTTGTGTTAGTCAAAACAGGAGCAGGAACATCCTCAGGCATCTTCAGCCCTCTCCCAGGCCTAGTATAAAATAGGCAGCTATTGTTAACTTCTCATGTTTTGTAAATCAGCCTCAGTACTATTAAAGTACTCCTCTCCGTAAATCATTCTGCATAATGTCACTCACTGCCAGCTTTAATTAAGTTGATTATTAATGTCAATACTATTAGTATTAGTATTACTTGTATTGTGATCTGGAAAACGTAGCTAGGAAATAGACGAAGACCTGTAGTTTGTCTCACACAGTTGATTAATTAAGATTTTGAATATGGTGTAATTTTTTTGTTCTTTTTGAAGGAATTCCTACCCTCACAAGAAGTCATCCAAGAAAAATGTTGTTATTGACACTTGGCTTACCAGGGTTAAAATGGATAGGTTGCACAGCCATATAACAAGGACTGTTCATTTACTTCTTTTAGAAGAAATGGCAAGTGATATTAAACAATAGGAACTTTGGTAGCAAATAAGTCTCATGCAACTAGAGAGACTGTGGGTATCAGTATCCACTGTACATTGGAACCCATAAGACTATAGAGCTACTGTTTGTTATTTGCCAGGACATATTTTGTGAGATAACCCTCTCTCAGCCCAGAGAACAGAGGACTGTTGATGTGTTGTAGGAAACAGCATGAAGATTTTATCTTTTTTTTAAATTATTTTATTTTATTTTATTTTATTTTATTTTATTTTATTTTATTTGTGTGTATGTGTGTGTGTGCATCTGGGCTGGTAGTGTTGTTTGTTATTATCTCTGTATGTCACTATTTCAGTCAAGACAATGAACACTGAGAAAACATTCTTTTCCTCTTGCCTCCTCCTGAAAGCAAATCTCAGAGAAAATACTGACAAATGATATTTTAATTGGTTTGACCTCTAGAGTGACTAAATAATTATGAAACTCCCTCTCTTTAACAACTGCTTGAAGTAGTTTATGTTCTTTCCTCAAAGTGTAGCAGTTTCCAGCTAGCAGCAGAGTGATTGATTTTTCCATATCAGATACATTGTTATAGTCTATTGTTTCCATAGCAAATCTATAGTATCTGTCTTCAAACGCAGGCTGCAGTCCTGCATTACACAGTGATACTTTATGTGATCACATCCTTCCATTACAAGTGGATTAATATTGATTTTTTTCTTCTGTCCAAGACTGAAGGTCCATCTTAACAGTAATAAATTACACAGCTAAAATATGAGGATATGCTTGGTCCCTCTTGGTCTTCATGGCTAGGATTATTACTGTCTCAAAACCAATTTCTGTGGTTTTTTTAACCCATTACAAGGCTGAAGGTTGTGCACACACTTAAACACTTGTTTGGGTTATGTAGCTGATAGCAATTCAGAGTTTTCAGGAAAAGTGGCTTCCTTGGTTCCTGAAAAGAGCTCTGGACTCTAATTACAGGTTGGTGAGAATGTTCTACCATAGTTTGCACACAGCCAAGCTTGGAAATAAAATGGCAAATAACAGCATGAGAGCAAGGTTACCTAGCAGTGAGAATTGTTTTCTTGCCCAGAAAGAAAGTGAAATAAAAGCAATAACAGAGACGGTAAGACCACAATGCTGAGTAGCAGAAACAGCAATGTTGGAAGTGTAAGGATGTACTGAATTAATCAGAGACACCTTTTACGGGCAGTGATCAGGTGAATGCCATGCACTGTGCTGCTCTCAGAGCCCTGTATTCTCATAGACTTACTTGAGTGATGAAGTGAGACCTAAAATCCATGTGAGATCTAAAATTTTCAACAGGAAACAAATATTCAGGAAATTAATTGTTAAGTATAGACACCTTCATCATTGCTACTTGTTTTCACCTGAAATACCAAATTCATCCCAGTGTTCTGTGTGTTCAATGTTGTGTTGCCTAGTCACTCCAGTGTTTCTAGGCAATGTTTCGTAAATATGGAGGGTTGTTTTTTCTGGTTCATTTCAGATATTTTTGTGGCAGGAAAGAAACATGCACATACTTCTGTCCAGAGGAAGAAGAGTGAAGGCTCATTGCCTCCAGCCTCCCTTGCCTCTTCATCCTTGCACATCTGCCAAAGCCAAATGAAAGCCCCTCAGAAATCATAGAATCATAGAATGGTTTGGGTTGGAAGAGACCTTAAAGATCATCTCATTCCACCCCATTGCCATGGGCAGCAACACTTTCCATTAGATCAGGTTGCTCATAGCTCCATCCGACCTGGCCTTGAACACTTCCAGAGTGGGAGCACACACAGCTTCTCTGGGCAACCTGTTCCAGTATCTCACCACTCTCACACTGAAGAATTTCTTCCCAATGTATAACCTAGAACTACCCTCTTATAGTTTGACACTCTTGTCTCTCATTCTGTAACTACAAGCTCTTTTAAAAAGTCTCTCTCCAGCTTTCCCACAGGCTCCCGTCAAGTACAGGAATGTCCCAAACAGGATGAGATAGCAGACGAGATATATATGCACAGATCAAGATTTGTTGCAAATAACACCAGGGTCTTAACCCCTTAAAGCAGAAGGCACAAGTACAGTCAAACTGTAGACAAACTGGGACATCAGAACAGAAGCTGAAGTTTGAATGCGAAGGATATCTTAACAATAAAATGTAACACTTGCAGTTAGATCAAACAATAAAATTTTATAGTAGGCCTAGAACATTAATTGTCAATTTTAAAGGATTTTGTAATCTTAAAACTTAATGCTTAAAATTACTTACAGCCAAGTTTACTAATAAAGACAATAAAGGAGTCAATATCTCTCACCCTTGCCCAGCCACAGCTGCATGTCCCTGGGTGTGTCTTAATTCTCAAGAGTCAGTCTCTCTGGCAGGTGTCCCTGCTAGAGGAGAGAAGGTCCAGCAACCTTCTGAGAAAGTGTATTGGAAGTCCCCTCCATCAAAGATGGAACCAGCTTTTATAGAATAAAGTAGATTGACTGCTGTCATTTAACCATTAGCCATACCTCCAACATCTCTCATTGAAGAATAAAAGGAAAATAGAAGAAAAACCACAAAGACCTTGTTCTCATTGAGCAAACTCCTTTGTTTATCTGTTCATTCTTACTTTAACTCTGTTTTGGGCCTTGTTGTGGCTGGGCTGGGCTCTGTCTTCGTCAGCACTGTACAGTAGCTGTTGTTATGAACATCACCTTGGCTCCTGTTTTTACCTTTCAAGGTTATTATGAGCTCAGTTTCCTAGACCTTTCCCTGTCTCATGGGAGCCTTTCCACTCCAAGCCTGGGCCTGCAAAATTGAGACACAAAAAGCAACTGAATCACAGAGAGAAACTGAGGCAGGTACATAGAGAGATGGAGTGTCCTGCTACATGAAAATCTGCTATGAGGTCTCGCTGGTGCCTTCTCTTCTCCCAGCTGAACAACCCCAAATCTCTCAGCCTGTCCTCACAGGAGAGGTGCTCCAGCCCTCTGCTCATGTTTGTGGCCCTCCTCTGGACTTGCTTCAATGGCTCTCCGCCATTCTTGTTTTGGGGGTTCCAGAACTGACCACAGTACTCCAGGTAGGGTCTCAGAAGTGAGAAATAGAGGGGGAGTATCTACCTACTGTGCTTTGGTTCAGAGCACACAGTGCTTGTGGAAGTTAAAATACAAAGTCTGCAGAAGAGTCCATGTTCGTTGTGGTTTATGTGGAGTGATGTGCTCTATAGCTGGGGCTGGGTGCTGAAGGCTGCTCCTCCACAGCAACCCACTGTCCTGTGCAAGCTCCAGCCTCTCCACACTGCCATTTGAAACAATAGTTAGTCTGGGCATTTTTATCACCTCAGAGTATTTTCAACCTCTAGAAATACAGGTGGCAATAAGGGTTTTTATATTCATAGACTTAAAGCCATTTTCCTTCTAGGCATGAAAAATAGTAAGAGATTTAGTAAAAGCAGGTAGGAGTGGGAGTTCTGAAATGTAGTGTATTTAGTATTCCTTGAATAAACTAGTAGTGTTAGAAAAGTTTTTTTTTTAGCAAATGAAAGAAATGTGTATGAAAATGCATGGAAGTATGAAGACAAGGACAATACAGATATACATATCCCTCATAATATAGCTGCAAGTGTGTACTGTCAAAGAACACTAAAATTACAAGTAAGCTACTAAAAGGTTAAAGAAAAATTGCTTGCTTCTATGTTTCGCAATACCATCTTTAATTATATAATCAAATTCTGCTTATTCTATTATTTCAACAGGTAGTACAAGTTCCAGGAAAATCTCTTAGTATAGAGTAGAAAAGACCTGAAAGAACTCAACCATGTCCAGATCCAACTCCCATAATAACTTGGTTTTGCCCAAAGGTAGAAGCTTAAAGAAGAAATGGGTTGATTCATTACATAAGAAAACTTTCAGATTCTAGGAACCTGGAGTGGCATTTCATGGAAAAAAAACAGTGCTGGTGGCTTTTATAGAACATATAAGCTTGCAAAATGTAAATTCCATTTGTTAAAAGGGAACATAATCTACAAAGAAAACCTTTATATAGAGACGACTAATGTCAAGTCACCAGTGTTCCCTAAAATCAGGTTCCTTTCTCAAATCAGAGAAAAGAGGTTCATAACTCCCCTGTGGGAATATTGGATGTGCCTATATCAGCTTTTATTTTTCATCAGTAGCGTGTTTTTGAAGCCGATTTCAAAGTTGTCTCTATCTGTTGTGCTTCGGTTCATAGCACACAGAAGTCTTAGCATGCTCGGCATAGATTTCTTTTAGATAAAACTAAAAAGCAATATACTTGGAAAGGTCATCTCATGCACTGAAACCACAGCCCATGAGAAATAGTCCTAAAAACTAAAAACAAACAAAACCCACATAGAAATAAGTATGCAAACTAGCACTGAAATGCTTGTTGTCTATGTCTCACGTTCTTGACACCACCTGCAGCCCTACAGATGTGTCTGGCTGCACTGCTTACAGAGCAGACACAGCTGTAATTTCTGCAGATTGCCTTTAGGGATATGTGTGGCATCAAGAGTGCCTTACTCAAAAGGGCAGATCCTGTGGAGAATTATGATATACAGTGATGATGTTCTGATATGAGGAGGAAAAAAGAGCAGAAGCTAACACTGTTTTGAAGAAAGAAAGCTATAGGTAGCAGCTGACAGACTTTGTAGTGAGATTACTTAGCAACCTTAGCAGCACTGCTTGTTCACAGTGGTAATAATGTGTCTACTGCCCCAGGAACATGTATAACTTGAGCTGGTGTATTAATGGTTTCCAAATCTGTTTACATGTGCACATTTTTCTTTATTTTATTGAGTTTCTCTCTGTGAAAGGATAAGTTAATATTTTATTTAATGTATGGTGAATGAAAATGTTGGCCAATATATTTTCTGTAGTTCTTAAAATTAAAATTATATTGTATCTGTCTATGTGGTACAGAAATGTGCATGACTTTGTGTAGGTAGAAAGGAGATGTGTATTTTTCTGACTCTCCCTTAAAGGACTTTCTAGAGGAAGTCAAATACCTTAAAGGACTTTATTAAAAGAAAAAAAAAAAAAGTAAAAAAAGTAAAAAGAAAGTAAATGAGCACATATCTAATGGGTTTTTCAGATTCTGGATGGTGCATCACTGAGCATTAAAGAAAACAGCAAGAAACAGAATAATCATGGAAAAATCAGGATTTGGTTAGAAGACTGCCTGTATGCTGCAGAATTCATGGTGAAACTTTGGATTGTGTTCAGTTCTCACTCTACCCTTAAAGGAGACAGGCTGTTCATTCTGATCCTCTGAGGATGCCAAGGGTCCAGTGTGCAAAACATCACCCATAAATTAGAAAAATGGTGGCTGTAAACTTTAACAAAGGACATCTGTCTTCAGTACTGACAATAGTACCTTAGAATATTTGTGATAGCAAATATACTGCATACAACAGGAGTCTTTATGTTCAGTCACTTCATTACCCTGTCTTATTGTGTGGCAACAAGGTTTGCATTGTAAGAAAAACACACATTCCTCTGAGCAAAATCCTGCTGGCTCTGTTGAAGCAAATTCTTGTTGACCTCAACAATAATACGGTTTGAGGTAAGTTATCTTCTAATAAATACTAGTTAGGTAATAGATAAATTAAATTATTTAATCTGGAATTTTTTAAAAAAGGACTGCTCCACTTCAGAAACATATTGTACTACAGTGATTCTTATTTTTCATATTTAATTTTTATAATATACTTGACACTGTCACAGAATTTCAAGTTTTCTTTTATTCTTACTCACTGGAGGCAAGCTTCATAAATCGTGGGTACTAGTTAGGCAAAGTGCATAGTCCATCATACCGTGGTACAAATGGCCTGTCCATGTATGATGCTGAAACACATTAAGTTTACCAAAGGCTCGAAGTACTGCAACCAGGGGCACTATTGTATGACTATTAATCATCTCTTTCTGCCCCATGGCAAAAGTGCCATACTGACTGATCTTGTTGGGAATAGATATAGATACCACAAGATTTTCTCATAAGTTCTGTTGGAGTGGGGTGTTTACAAGATACTCCTGTCCACTAAGTCAATAAGGTTAATTGTAATTGGCATACGAAGCAGAAGCACTGAGAATTAAACTAGTATTTTTCTGTCCTCTAGGAGTGGCTGGTAAGTACTACAAAGAACAAGTTAACTGCAAGGAGAAGGAGTTGGTGAATTATGTTATATGCTGCTGTATATTGCCACATATAAGATGGGAAGAAAAGAAAATACTAAAGAAAAAGACAGATCCAACATGAATGTATGATGGCTTAAATACTGTGAAACATTATAAGAGGATCCAGACTCTTTAGGAACACTATTAGTTATCAGGCAGTGGTCATCACTGTTATGAGTAACTTAGCTTAACAGTGTTTTTTGGGTGATGGCTAATTTATTACTGTTTCCTGACTAGCTCTGCTGAAGTGGGGTGTTACATTCTGCATATTCTGAAACTTGCAAAACAACATGGCTTCTACTGGAACACTTTAAATGCTGTGGTATATGCACAGTAAAACAAATCTCCAAATCATTTCATAAACAACTTCATCACAAATCAGGGCAATATTTTTAATAAGGTATTTGACTGAAGATATGCAGTTATTGCTGACACTGAAGTGATATCTCTCAGTCACAATTTGCATTTAGATTTTACTACAGCTGTTTACTTCTACCTCCAGAGACACATATTTACTAAGCAAATCTCATAAAAAAGGAGGCACTGTTAATTTCAGTGGTGTTTTTAAAGAGTGAAAAGGATTGTGTTAATCTTTTGTTTGGTTAGTTTTGTTCCTCTCTTGTCTCCCCCCTCATACCCCCCCACCACTGTAGTCATTAGGGTAAATTTCTTGGCTCAAGTTAACTAAAACATTTAGTTGTTGTCTTTGGCAGATGGATTTTCTTGATGGTGGACTGAATTTGAGGCCTCTGTGCTCAGAGTTCAAAGGTTATGTGTGAGTTTGTTATACTTCCTGGTTAACTCAACAAAATAAACGAATCCAATGAAATTCTCATGACGTGTTTATTTTTTAGTGTTTGTATAAGATACAATAAATTAAAATTTATGAAGTGTAATTGAAGACAAGAGTAGAGGAAGTTGTATATAAGATTAGGGGATTATTAAATCAACTTTATTATGTTTTCAAAAAATTAAAGATGTTTTACAGCTACGATAAATTTTTGAGAGTACTATCAACCCATAAATTTTAATAATTTAATAAACATTCTTCCATAAATTGGGGCATGTGGCCAAATCCCAGAGCTGTTTGTGCACAGAGTATCATAATAGCAATGAAACATTTTTTGTTTACCTGGATAATGGAAGAGTGATCTATTCTTATGCATAACACATGGTGATTGGTCATTAATTTTAATGAACTGCATCTAAGAACTTGCAGTAGTCAGGAGGATAGCTGACACCCCCCTCCTCTTTCTCCATCTGCTGCAGGCTGTTAGGTGCTGTTGTTGAATATAAGGAAGGAGCATCACTTACTACCTCTCCCAAAGCATGCTGACCTTTTAGGCTCTTGCCAAAGTTACTGCAACATCAATATACATTTCACTGGGAGACTGAAGGTCATTATTCAACTCTCAGTGCTCAGAAAGACACAAATATGGAAAATTTTCATTTTTTTCACACAAAAAAAAACAGGAAACTGAATAGAATCAGAAAGCAGCTGCTGCAATTGTTTTAGATATATTCCTTATTTTTTAAATTATTTTTTTTCCTCATAACTATGATTCAGAGTGATAACTGATTTTGACCATATCTGGAATAAGTATCAATTACCTGGTGCATCATTTTGCACATGGCTTTGAAAAGCTCTATTCTGCCAATAGAGTGTAATGTAGGGGAAGATCTAGATCTTCTCTGGTGGCAATTGATCTGCTCTGGAATGTGGGAACAGTGGGGTTAGAGAGAACCAATGCAGGACTTTTTTTGGGTGTCAGTAAGAAAGGCCTAGTAACAAAAACAGCTTAATAAGATAACTGCTTTAGTAAGAAAAGGAATTCAGATAGTTGGCAAATCTTATGTCCCCTCAGTTGCTGGACACCTTGCAGTGTTGCAGCATGGGTTGTAGCCCACGTAGATTTTCAGACAGCATGCTGTCCAGAGCAGATCCTGTCTGTGGAATGAAGTGGTCCCTTTTGGTCATATGATTTCCACACAAGAAAGCAAGTTTATTCCTGAGGGATGTTCTCACAAAAACTTCTTGCTGCACTTTTAGATGCAGTCAAGGCAATGCAGGTGGTGTAATTAACCGCACCCAGTAAGAGCAGCCACTTTTTGTTATGCACTGAATGAGTTTGTGCTGCAGCCAAGGAATTTGTGTAGCACAGCAGAGACCTGAGGGCCACTCAGCATGTAGCACAGTGCAATATGGTTCTATACCTACTTTATTTGGCTGTTATTTGTATCACTAGTTCCTAAACATGCAGTACAGTCTCTGCCAGGATCAATACAGTAGCAATCTAACAATGTTGTATGCAGTGTGATACCTATATGTATTGATAATTCAGCACCTAGAAATCATGTTTTATTTTTGCCATTATTTTTTGTTCTATATTTAGGTAAGAAAATGTTGTCTTTTTTTTTCTGGAAACCTAAGTAAATAACTAAATCTGAAATAAATAAAAAGTTCCTTGTATATTCCTCCACTTCCTCCATACTAGAAAAAACCTCAAACTAACATATAAGATAGATGAGATTAAATCAAATCTGCATAAAGACAAGGCTTGTAGGAAAGCTGACGACCTATATAAATTGTTTGCATCTTATACAAACACAACTTCAGAACCTCTTGAAAAGATATATGTCTTCATCCATTTATGGCAAAGGGAGAATCTATTCTCTTTGAGATTATGCTTATCTATCATGAAAGGATTCCTTATGTACTAGTGGAATTGACAAAGTAAATTGTATTGAGTGATTGTTTCTACTTTTGAAGTAATTTTGTTTTGCGGCTATGTAAATATACACATATATGTACATACACTTCAGCTACATTATGATTTCATGAAGAGCTTAATAAAAATCAGCATTCATAGCTCCAGTGCAGTCAGATAAATTAGTTACTGCACAAACTGAGCTCTTATGTATTATGCAAAATATTAGTTTTAATATTTGCATAATATGTTACAAATTACCTGCTGTTTCAAGCAGTAGAATCTTGGCTAAAAGTGGGCTGAAAGCTGAACTGACATCAATAAATTAGTTACTCCTGTCTTGGCACATGTCATTCATTGTCAGACAGTCCAGACTCCCATAGCACTGAGAGAACAGCTGACAGACATTGAAGGTGTGTTAAAACTACTGCAACAGGAGTAAGCAGAAAGAGCACAGAACGATCAGTTTGGTTTCAATAGTGAGATAGTGGTTTGGATAGTGATCCAAAATCTCATTAAGCTGAAAAGAAGTCTTCATGCTTTCTTGCAGATTATTAATCTGGATCACAAACTACAGACCTGAGGTATGAGATTGTACTAACACAGGACTGACTAGTCTGTGAGCTAAACATTAATTCAGTGTTATTTCTGAAAAGGAGGGGGGAAGTAGCTTTTCCTTACAAATCTGGAAATGATTACATGGTACCTTCTCTACATGAGATATAGCTAGTGTCTGAATTTCCATCATTAGTTCAATCATATCTGAGGGCGGCACAGCAAGTGGACTGGAAAAGCATGGTCTCCAGTCAGTCCTTGGTTTGCTTCATTACATTGTCAGAGACCTTACTGTTTCCTCAGGTTTCTTGTAAGAACAACTCCCATGAAAATACTCCCACAAAATTTCATCTTACTGCAGCAAATAGTTTACAAGAACAATGGGTTCATTATAATAAAACTACTAAATATGGATTGACTGAGTCAGCATTTCTTATAAAATAGTATTTTCAAGCTGTCTGTTGTTAGGCATTTCAGTTCTTTTGCAGTCCTGGGGACTAAAACCCCTCTTTGACTTGTGCTATTAAAGAACCTTCTAACTTCCTCCCAAACAAAGGATTAAATTAACATGTTAGAATTGTTAGCTCCAAATTGACTGAGGCATGAGAAGAGAGCAACTAAACCACTGGTTACAACCACTGGTTATAAATGGGATTTTGTCTGTCATTTGATGGAAGACCTACAAAGGCATCTTGTGATGTATCATGAGCATACAGGTACCTAGATTAATTTAATGTACTTTTAATCTAATTTTTAAGAGAATGCTTAACAAAATCTAAGAATAAATCAATCAATACACAAAATATTATCAATTTAGTACATTTTTTTTTCTTATTGAAGAAAAGAATGCCTGAAAGAACCACCTCTTTATACATTAGGGACAGGTTCATAATTCAAGTAATTTTTTATTGAGACCATCTGAGTTGTTTCTTTTTCATTTAGTATAATATATTGTAATACACTCTTGTAATATAAAAATGCAAGCTGCGTAAGCTGAATTTCAGCTTTACTTATTCTTGCAGCTTCTTTTTTTTTAATGGATTTTGTAATTTCTGATAATTCTGTGCCTGAATACTGTGTGAAAAAGTTAGGAAAAGAAATTATATGTCTTCAGATTACAGATGAGAAGCTTTAAAAAACTGATATATTTGAAGAACTAAAAAAGAAGTAACTCATTTTTAGGGATGGGGGTAGGAAAGCAGTGAGGGAGGGGGCATAACAGGGAATGGCTCTCTTGAGGTGTCCATGGTATGATGGCTTGTCCTGCATGGGATGTCACGTCCTGTTCTTTGTCTTTAATAGCAGTCACACTGTGCCCTACACTTCCCCTACTGAAACGATTTTGTTTTCAAAGCATTGAACTGTTTAGGGCCTGTGTCTCCTGTAGCATGGAAACTGCACCCCTGCATCACCAGCCAGGGATGGTGGATGCTTTAGTGTTGAGGGGTTTTTTGGCAAACAATGGACATGTGAACAATCCAGCTTTTACTGAAAACACCTGGGCCTCACTGACCACGGACTCTCTCATAGGAACCAGCTGATAAAAGTGAGCAACAAAGTAAACCGGATGTGCCTAAGAAGGAAGTGGGGTGGAAAGTTCTGACTGAGCATGTGCATGCTTAAGGCTAGGAATCAATCACTGTTTAGATCTTGGCAGGCTTTAGTACAATTGACCAATCATAAGTGTAGTTCTGGACACGTAGACACGGGAAGAGACTATATATAAGTGCCTGTCATCTCTAATAAAGTGAAGTTTTGCTTTATCAATCATATTGATTGTCTGCATTCTTCCCTCACCGATCACCTCTGCAATATTTTAGCCTGAACGTTCCATCCTATACTAGCACTTTTTCCTGCTCTGACTTCTGCTATTCTTATTCCATGTAAAACACAGCTCAAATATTAGACTTATGAATGAAAACCTGAGCTGCTCAGGAGCAAACAGGAGAATGAGAGCCCCTTCCTTTCCTTAACATGTACAGGCATACCAGCTGGAGTACATGGACCAGCTGGTTTCAGCACTGAGTTGCCTGTGTGTCAGTCCAGACACTCTATAAGGAGAAAGGCCACCTGCTTGAATGTTAGGTTAAAACCTCTTTTGGGAAGACAAAGCAAGAAATTCAAAATTATATATTTAATTTAAAAATTATGTAATGTTTTGGTGATCATGGGAGGGTGTAAGAAAGTAAGCAGGGCATCTAATTATCTGTTTTCACAGACTTTGTAACAACCACAGGCATAGTGGATCGAATTCAGGTCATTTTTATCAATCAGATGAAGTCATGTTGTTTCACTAGGAAGCAGTGTTTGTAGCTATTTTATGACAGCCAGTGTTCTGTCTTAATCAGCAATATTATTTCTACTTCACCTAAAATAGCTGAAGGGTTCTCCTGGGATCTATTCTTGGATACAATTTTGTTTAATCTTATTATTAATGGTAATAATTTTTTTCTTGCTTGGATTATCATCTGTATGCCAATGGTTTTATTATTTAAACAAATAATTATTACACATTACAATTCAATTTACTACATGACAATAACAAATCATAGTTACAGCTTATTCAAAGTAAATTAGTTCTAAAACACTAATAAAATTAATTGCAAGATGTTTGATTGGAAACTAGAGCCAGTTTAAATAGGAGCACTTTATCATGGTCTTTGACAGTGCATTACTTACTGGAATAAAGCTACCATCCTTAAATATCTTGGTGCTTGTTAGCAAACAAAGAGTAATTGAAACGTGGTTGCTAAGAGACATTATTTCTCATTATTGGCAATCCCGATTTTCTTTGATTGCTGCTTCTATTGTTCATTACACAAGCTAAATGTTTTCACATAACACTGTTAAAACATGCTTTGGATTCCAATTGTTCTATGTGATACCACCGGATCTGTTTAAAAAGCTTCCGTTCAGTTTGGCATGCTCCTGGAAGATTGGAGGTGTGGGATTTTCTGTTGTAAATGTACATTTTTTGAATGCCAAAGAGACGTGAATGGGAGCTACTATTGCAGTCTAAGTTTAGCAACGCTAGTGTTCTTTCCTATACTGCAGATGGAAAATTTGTAGCGATTCTCTGTTTGATGTCAGAATGTTGTAGCAGCAAAAGATACATTTTTCAGATGCTAACACTGGCTTTTGAGGAAGCAATTTTACTTGTCTGAAAAGGGCTTTATTTTTAAAGCTCCAGTACTTGATAGTCTTTGTAAGCCGCACAAAAGCACTTTTATTTCACCTCAAACCATTAATCAAAATACTTTAGAAATGTAGGCACCTTCTGGAACAGTGGTCTTCAGCAACTAGAACATGTCAAAGTTCTTTGACTGGTAATGCAGGCAGCCATCTATAATATTTGCCAAGCAATACTATTTGATCAGATCACGTAGCTGGCATATTCTATTCTGAATTATTTAGTGATTAGTGCAAGAGATGAAAAATGGACAGCAAAAAATCCCACCCACACTAGCTGAATATTTTCAGCTTGTAAACAGACAACTTGTTTTAGGTGAAAAATCTGGTCTGTGAAAATTGCTTTTAAAATTGAAAGGTGAAAAATGTAAAAGATAGATATTTATTTTTTTTTTTAAGTTAAATTGAAATTTCAATTTATAAATTGCTTTTAAAATTAAATAAAATTCAGTGTATGTATACCCTGATTCTGGCAGAAAATATTATGAAAACATGGAAGAACATGGAATAGACTTGTACTATGAACTGGAAGGATAATTGAGGATTATTTGTTCTCCTGTAAATGCATGATTTTCTTTGCAGGGAAGATATCCCATTTCTCTGGCCTGCTGAGAAGCCCTTTAGCTATTAACTTTTTCAGTGTGACTGAGTGTTGCTTACATCTCTAAGAGCAAAGAAGCACAGGAAGCACACACTGCAACAACTTATATGACAGGATCAGTTTGCACAGAAACTTACAGCTTAAATGTTCAGACTGGGAATGTATGCTTTGGGGAGATGCCAGGAACTGTTCAAGGAGGAAGGAGATATGACCATGTTTTGACTATAGGTTTCTGAGATCAAGAGTTAAAACCCTGTGTGTCTGTGAAGAGCCTTGAAAAATTGAGTTGGAGCTTGTCTAGTGTTACAGCAAACAATTGCTACATATACACCAGTCCCTGTAATGTAAGCAGAACATATATCATAAAAGAACAGCTTCCTTCAGAAGGAGAAATGGAATTTGTGTCTACATTTTTGCTTGGTTTCAAATATGTGCATGATGGTTGGCTTCACGTGGACACCCAGTGTGGTAAAAATATGTCAGTTTTATTGCTTTAAAAACTGAGTTCCCATGCTGAAAAGTTCAAAGTTCAATTTTTTGATGTCATTTACGTATTTTGGGTTATTTTTTAATTTTAATTGAGTCATCTGAAAAGCTAGTTCTTTTCATTCATTTAGAGAGAAATAGCTTCTACTTGTGAACCTACTGGGAAGTGAGGTTTGTATTTAACATCTTAGTAGAAGAGGAATATTGTGGCATGGCAGCTGATCTTTTAGTTTTCATCTGAAAGGCAAATAACCTTTGCAATGTATTGCAACAAGGATATCCTTTGTGTGTTTCCATGTGAAACAAATACACGCTGATGTTGTTACAACCTGTTTTCCTAATGAGTGTTTTGCTTTTGTATATGATTTGTCTTAGTATCCTTTTGTTTCTGTGCATTAAGTTCCCATTAATTGACACAGTGTTTAGATATGTGGGCTAATTCTTGGTTTCCAGTTTCTAATTTGACTACTTAATTAATGGTTTCCTGAGTTCCTGAGTTTGAAAGAATGAAGGCAGTTGTGCAAATGCAACACAGTTACCACCTTTTTTGTACTGTAGGAATGGACTGAGTGTCAGTCAAGATCCTAGCGAAACATTTTTAGAGAGTGAGGTAAAATCATAGAAACTTATAGCTGGGAAGCTCAGAAATCAGACTTCATAAAGCCATCAGAACAAAAATGGGTTCAGACACCTTTTATGTGATCGGAATGGGTTTATTGCTTATTTAAAGGGAGTTTCTCTAATGGAGTCAGCCAGACTAGATCTCAAGAACTTCTCAACTTTTCAGCTCTATCCTGTATGCAGCATATGACTTTGCACCCTGCAGGAACCAAGTTATAAATTCTGCAATCTGTTATCTGGGTGGAATTACAGAGCGTGTGGCTATCTAGTCTTTTGGGACTTCAGTGATTCAAGAAGAAAAAATGTGTATACATAAAATCTTGTCACCTAGTAACAATGAGAAAGGATGGCCTGTGTACAGAAAGCAGATTAGGCTGGGGTTGGTGACTTTATGACAGCTATTTAACTGTATTTTATTTAAAGAAAAAATACAAGATGTTTAGTGCTTTGGAAAACGCTACTATGTAAAGACCATGGTAGTTACACACAGATAAATAGGTGCAACTGTCAACACAGGTAACTTCTTTATTTGTGTTCATAGTCACATTTTACTGTCTATGAGACCAGTATTGATACTTCCTTTCTGAGTTTACTTCAGAAATTACCCCATTAAAATCAGTGAGCTTATTGGCACAATGTAAGGAGAAAGGATGTGGTGTCATGTCAGTTGAGAAGTGTGTATGATCATTCACTTGCTCATGAAAAAAAGCATCAAGGGCACTTGAAGCTGCTAGTGGTACCTGTTACACATCCACTCCTGTAATTTCATCACACTTTTCTGGGCAGTGATGATAAGACACGTCTGAACTCTCACTCTCCCATGGCTATGCTTGATGGTCTCTCACTTCTGGTCTGAAAAGAGACCTAATCCTTCAGCAAGTCTCATTAACAAGAAAAAACAAAGAGCTCTTAAAAACAACAACAACAACAACAACAAAACAAACCCAAAAAACACAAAACAAAACAAACCTGCCAGGGTCTGAATTTTAGAACTGGTGCAGGGCATGGTTTAGAATAACTTGAAAGCCTTGTGATATTTGTGTGCATTTTTCTCTACGTAAGCACACAACACATGCCATTATGTGTCAAAAGAATGAGATGAATGAGTGTTATGAAAAATGAGTCTATGTCCTGCTACAGAAGCTTGCACTTCTGTATTCTGAGTTGTGAAGGACCAGGTATTTCCTCACACGAACATGAAATGCCCTTTCGGTCAGCAGACATAACTGACTTAAAGAAGGCTGTTCCACGTGGCACTGAACCCTCTCCTGGCTGCCTTCCCTGATGCCCCGAGGGGGGCAGCTGCTGGAGGAGAGCAGCTGTGGCTGGAAGAATGACTGCAAGGGCGGGACAAGGTCCCATCTGATAGGCTGAACAGCCTGGAAATACAAAACCGGCCAATCGGGAGTGAAGGAAACCTATAAAGAGACAGCGTGGCGCGCTTTTCCCCCTCTTGTGTTTCTCGTTTTCAGCGGCTGTTCCGCAGACACTGAAGGTGCCACTCCTCGCTTCTCGGCGCTTTTGCCGCTCGCTTCTCAGCGCGTTTCTGCAGAGCTGCCGCTCCTGCTGCCATCGCTGCTGCTGCTGCTGCCACTTGCTTTGGGGTGGTGACCTGCGCCTTGGAGTGCCTGCCAGCCTGAGGTCCTCGGCTGCAGCCCGAGTCCTGACTCGCCTAGTCCTGGCTCTCGCCTGGTTCTGGTTCGCTCCAGCCAGACTCGGCTTGACCCAGCTCATCCCGTCCCGTCACCGCAGCTTTTCCTGCCAGCCTGCCTGCATTGCCTGCAGCTACCACCCTCAGGAACCCGTCTGCTGCTGAACACACATGGTGAGACTTAATTCCTGCCACCCCTGCTCCTAATCGGGTTGCAGGGGAAGGCACAATCCTGTCTTACTTGCACTCAAACCGGGACCCTATACGGAACCAGCGTCGGGCACATCCCTCCTCCTCCTTCCCTCATAAATAAGTAAATAAGGTGTGTAAACAAGGTGTACCCATATATAAATATTAAGACATAAGTTCTTGTTATTTGATGCTTAAAAGATATTTCACAGCTCATATGTGTTTTTAATTACCATTTTTTAACATCCTGCCCCAAATTGCTTTGTTTTCCCCACAATAAACTGTGCATTTGTAAATTCAAATTGGGAATTGGCTGCTGTTACTGGAAGTATTAGTAAGCACTGAGCAAGTGTCTCACTCGAAAATTCAGTGCCAAAGCTTCTGCTCCTCTGTGCGAGGTGAGCGCCACGTGCGGACCTCTCAGCAGATCCTGACAAGCTAAATACACTCCAAAAAGGAGACATAATAGGTCATGGATCGCGATATGAGTGGTAAGTGGAATTAGCATGTTACTGGCCCAGATTAGTAATGTTTTTATTTTTGCATTATAATAATGCAAGCACCTATGAATAACAGAAGTTTAAAAAGTTGTAATATTGCCAGTTCTTGGGATGTAGTTGTGAATTTCATGATGGATGTTTATTGTGCATAAAATATGATCTAGAGGCAATGTAAAACTGGTCACTGAATATTACTCCTACTACTTCCTTTTATACATTTACTTTATATTTTCTCTGTTTCTACCTCCTTTCTGTGTCTGGCATAGTTCCATACTCGGTGTTTGTTTCAGATCACTCATTTCGGCTCCATTTAGTCCTGAAAAGCTTTCTTTATGTTTTAAGTTAAGGCATATGCATATGTATTTAGATACCAGCTGTGGAGATGCTACTTAGTGTGAGTAAAAGAGTGCAGTAGCTGTATAATACATACCAGCTACGTAACAAAATGCTTTACGCATCTGGCATACACTCATCATTCAAATTGTGTAAGTCAGAACCTCCCAGTCCCTCAAAGACAAATTTTGAGGGAGTCAGAAAATGAGGAAAATACAATATTCTATTTGTAATGCTTTGTGCTTCCACAGTTTCTACTTTCACATAAATCTTTTTTGATACTGCTTATGTTTTGAGTTTCAGGGTTTTTTGTAATGTAGCTGTAACTTTTCATTTGCACCACATGCTTTTGCAGGAGAACATAACTGATCTATTCCCTTTTGCAATGTTCTTTATTTTATATTCACTTCAGCTGCCTGCCTTTCTTCCTTCACTTCAATCAATTATTTATTCCAGAATTATTTTCTTGGAAGCTTCCCGATTTATTTTTTCTCTTTTAAGGAAGTGCATAATGCAATAACTAGTTCAGGCATTACTGCTTCTAGTTTACACTGTTACTATCTAACAAGAATGCCATTTATTTTACAAATGAATGTAAGCTAAATCATAAATTCAGAATAAAGAAATAATCACATTTTTTTGTTTGAGGAAAAGATTTTAAAATGTCCCGCATTTTAGCTTGTCAATGGAGATGATGAAGTTTTGGTAGGCAAGGCTTTTACCCGTAGTGAATAACTGCCTCAGGGTAAGAGGTCAAGGACAAAGACCTCCCTCAACTCAATATTCAGGCAATGGATCTTCTTGTTTTATTTAATCTCACCAGCCACTTCCCTTCCTTTCCTCTCCTCTCCCTTCCCCCCAGTCTACTTAGGGAAACTAAATGTCCCTGGCTGCCAGCAGAGCTTAGTGTAAGTGTAATATTACAAGAATCAAAGACCCTTTAGGCCATGATATAGACTGGTAATTTATTACTGAAGAACAGAGGCTTTTTTGAAATTTCCTTTAGTTGAGGCGGATCACTATGAATTAACTAGGCAAGAGGGCAGCAGGTGCTCTCATTAAATTTACAGTCACTGGCAGCAGACAGGGAAGTATTTAAAAAAGAACATGCAGCTGTGCTGACACATGTAATTGCAACCATCCACAGACACACAAGGAAGTACAAGGATAGCCACAGACTCTGGTCACTGTGCACAAGCTGTGCTGGCACATAAGAACCAATGCACATTTTGCTTATGATTAGGTCCCTAAAATGGCTGATTTCTTGGACTAGACCTCCAAATGTTGTGTGAGAACCAAATGAGCTACTTGCATGGCTGGGCTTAGTTGAACCTCCCAGCAGAAGTGACCTTGGATGTCAGAGAAGTTCATAGCTTGATTACAGATTTGTGGTTTTGGCATTTCTCCACTTAGCATTTTGTGAGTCTGTGAAATAACAGCTTGAACAGATCTTTCCTTGATCTATGTTTTTGGCTCAGTTTCTTCAGCCATCAAATAGCGTTTTGTGTAGCACTGGTATTTGAAACTAATGAAATTACATTTTCTGCAGAACCAAACCTATATCTTAAAGAAAATAAAGTTCCATGCAAAGATGTTTGCATCTCAATAATGATAACCTCTGAATTGACATTTGTAATTTTTTATTACAAAAATAGGATGGAAATGTTTATTTTGTATCCTGAACATTGCTTGGAGAAATGTTTACAAAAAACCCTCTTGGTATTAATCCTAAGATCTTTCAAGTCAAGACTTCCACTGACTTCAGTGAGGTTTACATCTGGCCTTTAAAACCTAGATGTCTGTGCTTTGTTTTCATTAATTTTCATGGAAGTTGCACACACGTCTTAAAGGCACTACATTGACCAGAGTCTTATGCCTTGTTATCTAAACTCAAAACGATCCTTAGCTGCAAATATACTGAAGAGTCAGTGCTCTGTATTCAAAATATGTTGTACTTTGTCTACTGCTATGCAGCATGTATACTGCACGCTGTGCACTGTGCAGTGTTTGTATACTGCACACTGTTATAAAATTGTGCCTATCTTTTCCTAAGTTCCTTTTCAAAATATTTTAACGAAACCCCCTGAGAATCTAAAGTATGCAATTCACCATCTATAACTACAAAGAAATACCTTTTCTTTTTCTTTTATAGACAGAGTTTTGAATTAGCATTCTAGCATTTCCCCCCACCATCCTCCTGTTTGCTGCTTTTTTTTTTTTTATTTTCTTTCTTTTGTATGGGAGAGCATAAGTCAAACAATAATGTATAGGCTAAGACTTTTAATTCCATTTGATATCTAAAAATAAAGATACTTCACATTGTGTTCTTAATTATGTCTGACTCTTAAAGCAAATAAAAAGAATCATATTGTCACAGTTCCTTAATTATTTTTTTTTTGTTTATAAATATCCTTTTAGGATTACAAATCACTGAAGACAAATATAATGATCTATACAAGGTGTGAGGAAGATGTTTCCTCTCTCTGGTTTTGTGTTTACAGTTTCCCTGGATTAATAAAGTGGTCTGATGCTACAGAGCTTGAAGAAAATACGCCACTTTTAATAGAGCCATTTATCTGCTTTTGAGAAGATTAATGCCTTCCCCCTAAAAACATTTCTCAGCTAATAAGAATAAAATGAATGTTACTTGAGCACCTGTAATCAAATTATTTTTTATTCCCTAGGTCCTTGGCAGATTCTGAAGTCTTGTAGTGTCCTTGATGGACATTTTACAGACCTTGGTAGTTCAGTACTGGGATATTCCCTGTCTATTCTCTTAACGTTTTCCCCATTCACCATCCATCATTACTTTAGAGAAAAGCAGTACCAACCGACCAACCAGAAGACTCTCATAAGGATGAAAACCCTAGCATTTCAGATGAAGCACTCCACCAGCCATTCCTCTGTATTTGTCACAGACCAGTCTACAGTACTGGTGGAACAAGGCCAAAGCATTTTATGTCTTGATGAACCCTGCTGCTGCAGACTTGACTGTCCCCAGATGACTGTGGCAGGCACACTGAGGGACTTATAAAAAAAAAAAAAAAAAGGAAGAAAAGAAAAGATTAATCATAGGAAAGTCTCTCATTGTTATTATGTTATTATGGCTTTATAATGGACTGAAATATAGTACAGCATCTTCAGGTAGAGTTCAGTAGTTTTAACTCCAAATACTCTAAATAGGTATTCTGAGCTTGTTATATGTATATTTACGAATTAAGTGGGCCTTCAGTGTCTAGTTCTGATGACTTTTTATGTTATTTCCACAGGATCAGGTTTGATTTTGTCTCATTCTAAAATGCCCTAGTTGTGATATATGGATCTATTTCCCAGACTGGAAAATAGAAGTTACATTTTGCATACATTTCATGCGTTCTTCAAGTTGGAAGTGTATTTGAGTGACTAATAGATTTATTTTTGATCCTCTGAAAATCACTAATCTAATTTACTTACTGTATCTTTAATTAGTATTATTGCAAATAAACTTCCCAAATTACTAGGAAAATAAGCAAATAAAAGAGAGCCATTAGTTAGATAAAAAAGCATCAAGCATTAATTGTTGGTTGAAAAGTTAGTGTATGAGCAGATGAGATATTTATGTCACAGTGTCTTTTCATGGATTTCTGATCAGATTGATGCCAATTTGATACTGAATCTTTCATTCTCATCTCATTCTCTGTAATCTGCCAACATGGGATTCCCTAGCACTTGTGCTGACACATCTTATCACTGTCAATCACACTCCCATCTCAGTGACACCAATCAGAAAGATTCAGCCAAAAACGGACTTCTCCAGCTGCCTCTGCATTTTGAAAGGAAAGCCTGCCATGGGCTGTTTAGAGCAAAAAGAAAAGGATTCCTTGCTAGGTATGGGTCTTATCAACACCTCTGAATTTAGTCTAGAGGAAATCCAGAAATTAACTCTTTCTGCCTTTAAAGGTAGAAAATTTCATGGAGATATTTCACATGACCTGAAAATGATTCTGTAATGCAGGAATTAACAAATCCTATGCAGTGACACAAGATGCTTGAATCAGTCTTCTTAATACCAAAAATGTTTAGTGATCTGTTCAATTTCTGCATCTGCATGCTTTATAACTCCATTTTTATATGAAGATCACTAGATCAAAAAATCGGATTAAACTGTTGCTAATTTGTCATCCATTATTTTCTTTCTTATAATTAAAACCTTCTTAAAAATCAAACGTATGTTCTGTAAAGTGAACAAGAATCAGAATATATTACCAGCAATGAGCTTAGTTTCACAACAATGAACTCATTGTCTTACTAGTTGATAAAAATTAATGAGGCCACACTTCCGCAAACAGTCAAAGAGTTCCTAATATGAGGGTCCGTTTGCTGAGAAGCAGCAGGTGTTTGGTGTTTGTTTGGTGTTTTGGGTTTGTTTGTTTGTTTGTTTTTAAGGGAAAGAAAATACTTTTTTTTCTTCTTTTCTTTCTTCTATCTTCAGTTCATTATATTGCACTCTGGGTACTGCAAAGTAATACAAAAGAAAGGGAAAAGGTATTAAAAAAACCATCATATGGTCTTCATTAGGATTATAATAGTAAGTTATTGAAAACACATGCTTAGTCTTAGAATGTCTTTCAATTATTCCATAAATAAATAAATAAATATTAGTTTTGAACATATTTCACCCTGTTAATAATTCTTATATGTTTATGTATGCAAATTAATTGGAGCTTAAAAGTATTGTATCCTTGATGAGTCACCTGCGGTACTGAAAACCTAGGCCAAGCTTCTTTCCAAATTCATATAGGAATAAGCTCAATTACTCAAAATCTGGAACATTTTTTCACTACTGTTAGTTGAAGTTCCACAGTGGGAAAACCCCAGTATGTTGCCCACTACCTCTACTCTTTATAGTGTCCAGAAATTTCAGTTTGCTGATACTGAGGCTCTTGTTATAATAGTAACAAAAGCCTTTGGCCATGATTCTCAACTGATTACCACCAAATGCAAACATCGGCTCTCAAAATCACATTATTACATACTGGTTTGAACAGAACATTTACCTTTGTAAACTTTATATAAGATACATGGCATTTAATGCACCTTTAATGCAGAAGAGTACATAATCTCAGCACACACATACCCAAAGGAATATCTGGTTTGCCGCAAGTTCAGTTTGTTAACAAATATCACTGTGACATTAATTTTCATTATAAACTCTTCAATTACTTAATGTAGAAGTGACCAGAGTTTTATCTGCTGTAAGAACAAATTCCTTCCAGAGGGTCATATCAATTCCATCACATCTATCGTAGAGATGGTCTAATTAAAATTTTTTTAAGAATATAATTTGGTATCTTCTGCTTTTTTTTTTGTCCCTTCAAACTCATAGAATTCTTTCATGTCTCATTTTAAGGGTTTTGCTGAGGACAATACGCCAAATAGATGCACCATTAACAAGTGCATCATAACTCAACCCAGAGTGTGAACCAATAGATGTTCTCACATCAGTCCATATTCAGGGTGCTGGCATGCAACACCTTCACAGTCCTTTGTTAAACAGCTTTCTAATGTTGTGCTGCCTGATTGGCAAAGTTATGACATCCTGGTATCAAAACTGGAACAGTTTGGATTCAATTGGTGGATCACTCGTTGAGTAAGGAGCTGGCTGGATGGCCACACTCAAAGAGTGATGATCAACAGCTTGATGCCCAGATGAAGACCAGTGATGAGTGGTGTTCCCCACGGGTTGGTGCTGGGACCTGTGCTGTTTAACATCTTTGTCCACAACATGAACAGTGCAATTGATGCACCCTCAGCAAGTTTGCTAATGACACCGAAGTGTGTGGTGAGGTTGGCACACTGAAAGGAACAGATGCCATCCAGAGGGACATTGACAGGCTTGAGAAGTGGGCTCATGTAAACTGCATGAAGTTCATCCAAGCCAAGTGCAAGGTCCTACACCTGGATCAGGGCAATTCCAAGTACAAATACAGCCTGGGTGCAGAATAGATTGAAAACAGTCTGGGGGAGAAGTACTTTATATTGATGGTGGATGAGAAGCTCAGCATGAGTGGGCAATATGCACTTGCAGCCCAGAAAATCAACCATGTCCTGGGCTACATCAAAAGAAGCGTAGCCAGTTGGTCACAGGAGGTGATTCTTCCCCTTTACTCAGACCTCATGAGACTCCACCTGGAGTACTGCAACCAGTTCTGGAGCCCCCAGCATAAGAAGGACATGAAGCTCATGAAGGAATTCCAGAGGAGGTCCACAAACATGACATGAGGGCAGGAGCACCTCTCCTATGAGGGCAGGCTGAGAGAGTTAAGGTTGTTCAGCCTGGAGAAGACAAGGCTCCAGAGAGACTTTTTAGCGGCCTTCTAGTATCTGAAGGAGCTACAGAAAAGCTGGAGAGAGTCTTTTCACAAGGACTTGTAGTGAGAGGAGAAGGGGTGGTGGCTTTAAAGTGGAAGAAGGTAGATTTGGGTTAGACATTAGGAGGAAATTCTTAAATGTAAGAGTGGTGAGACATTAGAACAAGTTGTCCAGGGGAGTTGTGGAAGCCTCATCCCTGGAAAGATTCAAGAACATGTTGGATGGGCCTTGGAGCAACCTGATCTAGTAGCAGTTGTCCCTGCCCATGCAGCTGGTTTGGAACTAGTGCTTACCTTTAAGATCCTTTCAACTCAAACCATTCTATGATTCTATGACCTTTTTTTTTTTTTTTTTTTTTTTTTCCCCAGCTCCTTAAACAAGTACATTCAAACTAGGGGACCAAGAGAAAGTAAAAACCACTGTGGATTCATGAAGCTTTCTAAGTCTAATCCTAAAAATCTTTTAACATAATTGTAATTATATGTAACAAAAAGTTAAGGGTACACTTAAAACAATAAGCATAATTTAAAGGTGTAAGAGGACTACGTATATTAATTACATAATTTCCTATGCTACTTTTATATATCACTTTAAATACAGAAAAGCCCTGTAGGATAATTTTTTCCATTTGTGATTACGTCCCACATTCACCCTTATAATCTCTGAAATACATCATGGATACCATTTCCTGATATAAGGAGAATGCAGACAAAACAACAGAAGTATAACTTTTCTAGAGGAAACCCAAAGCAGGATTTTAGGCTTCCATTCAGGAGTCTTTGAATAGTTCTATATTTGCATTCAAATGACATTGTGTTTGCATTGATCAAATGGAAATGAATTTTTGTCATTTGCATTGGTCAAATGACCAATGTGAGACAACATGATGATCTGTAAACAACTAAAATAGTTTTACTTTTTTTCTAAAACTTGCAAAGATATAAACTTTAAAAAAAACATAAAAACAAGACCAACCAACCAAAAAAAAAATGAAAAAAAATGACAAAACAAAAACAAGCAAGTAAAGCACTGGCTGATGCAGTGCTTGTGTTATGAAGATTTGAACAGCTGAAGCCAAGATGTACCAAATTCTGACATTAATGCTTTTTTTTTTTTTTTTTCCATATACTTTAAATATACACTGCATGCCACAGTCTTATTCTAACTCGAACACGTGTGAAAATGCACAGTTCTCAGTTTTTTAAGTTAGCTTTTATTACCAAAAAGTATGTGTCTGAAATGCATAATCAGTAAATCATGTCTACTGTGCCAGATGTAATGTTGCACTCCTTTGGTGTGATTCTTTCTGTAAAGGAAAAAACAAATAAAAAATGCTTGTTGTAATGCTTGTCTCAAGAGACTCTGTCAAAAGGAAAAGCATTTTAAACTTCCTAACAAAGGCAAACAACAATTACTTTAAAATTGTTTATACTTACCAAATGTTGGAACATGAAGAAAAAAATTTGTATGGCTGTTTATAGTTGTATAGTCACTCTTGTATCTCTGAAAGATAAAATCCTTTAAAATGTGCCAAGTTTTTCCCAGTTGGTGGTATAGCCTTTACAGACATTGAGAACTTCACCTCTAAATACAGCTTGCACAGTCCACAGATTAGGTGTGAAGGTGGAGACACTTGCCTTCTCAGCAATGGACAGTGAGCGGGGAACATCTCTGAGTCTTTACAGTTTGGAGGAAGGACATCTGTGGGTGTGTCACGATCCGTGACCTATTATATCTCCTTATTGGAGTGTATTAACTTATCAGGATTTGCTGAGAGATCCACACGTGGGTATCGCCTCACACAGAGGATACAGGAACTTATGTCCTGACTTTTTTGAGTGAATAACTCGCTCAGTGCTTACTAAATTTCTAACAACAGCAAGGTTTATTGTGGGGAAAACAAAGCAATTTGGGGCAGGAGGTTCAAAAGGAGTGATTACAACACATTAAACATATATGGGTACACCTTAGTTACACATCTTATTCACGTGAGGGAAGCAGAGGGGAGGGATTTGCCCGAATGGCTGGATTATATTTTCCCCTATAAGCTGGGGTAGCCGGAATTGTCTCACCACACGGCAGTGCAGGTAGGATGA
>NW_009953721.1:1413844-1458171 GCF_000747805.2 Chaetura pelagica | reverse complement strand
CCCCCCCATACACACAGAGGGGGTTCAGCGCTGTGTGGAGATGCCGTGTTAAGTCAGTTTTGTCGGCTGACTCAAAGGACATTTCATGTTCGTGTAAGGAAATACCTGGTCCTTCACAGGGTGTCTGTTAAACATGTGTGGAATCTTATCCAATATATGCACAGATACTAATTCATGTTTTCGCCTGCATTGTATAAAAATATGTTGCTACGTAATCATAGAATCATTAAGGTTCTAAAGACCTTCAAGATCATTGAGTCCAACTGTAATCCAGATACCACAACCACTAAACTATATCCTGAAGTGCCACATCTAGAAGTTTCTTGATCACCTTCAGAAGTGGCAACTCCACCACCTCCCTTGGCAGCCCATTCCAGTGCCTCACCACTCTTTCAGTAAAGAACTTCTTCCTAATATCCAAACAAAACCTCCCCCTGGCCCAACTTAAACCTAGTACCGCTAGGTACTTGGGAGAAGAGACCAACACCAGCCTTTCTACAGTGTCCCTTCAGATAGTTCATAGAATCATAGGTCATCTAGTTCCAAGCCCCCTGCATGGGCAGGGACACCTTCCACTAGAGCAGATTTCTCAAAGCCCAATCCAATCTGGCCTAGAACACCTCCAGGTAGGGAGCATCCACAGCCTCCTTAGGCAACCTGTTCCAGTGCTTTACCACACTCACACTAAAGAGTTTCCTCCTAATGTCTAACACAAATCTACCCTCTTCCAGTTTAAAGCCACCTCCAACACCCTTTTCCTCTCCCTTGTGAAAAGTCTCTCTCTAGCTTCCAATGGTTTTAACAGTATCCCAGAACATTTAACCCTTTCTTTTGCAGGGGATTTTTTCTCTTTGATTAGTCAATGTGGCATCAAGGCAGAGTGATGTAACTACATTTCTGCTTTTTCCCAATCTCCTACATGAATCTTAATTGCATTGCTTCCTATTTGGCTCATGTCTTGATCTTGCTCGGCCTCTGTACAGAGTTTGTAGCATTTCAGTTACAGACTTCTACTCCAGAATAGATTTGGTATCTTTTTTGAGAGAGTTTTGCTTCTTAGTGGAATGTCTCTCTCTCTCTGATAGACACACACATATATGATACTCTTCCGTACACTAATTTAATCTTAATACCATCCGCGCATAAAGGAAGCAAAAGCAGCTCCTCCTGTAGTATCTGTCAGATCTGACAAAATGCTGGAAGTGAGACCTTTATCATAAATATAATGTATTTTTTAATGAAGATAGAAAGTAAACCTTGATGTTGTTTTTCTCCTCAAATTATTTCTAGTCCCTATCTTGAAGCCGGCACACATTTGCTTTGATTAATGTTTTTTATTAGGCTGAAGATCCTTTACTGTTATTCACTTGCCATATTTCTGGGCTGCAAAACTGTTCTTCAGTCAGCTGTGTACACAAAAGCAAAGAAAATAGGACCTGAATGTTAGTTTGTTCTGTGCCCCATGTCAAGACAAGCTATACCAGTCTGTTTTGAAAACTCTCCAATGATGAGTATTTGACAATCTCCTGAGGCAATCTGTTCTAGTACTTCACCTTCCTTACCCTTAGGAAATTCTTCCTAATTTAATTTTTTGCTCTCTTATGCAATTTAAACCCATTGTATCTTGTTCTAACTGCCACTCATGTGGAGAACAAGGTGTGCTCCTCTCCCTTTCTCTACCTTCTTTTTATGTATTTGAACACTGATACCACATTCTCTTCTCAGTTTTATCTTCTTTCAGATAAGCAATGCCAGTTCTTCTAATCCCGCCACACAGGTCATGTTTTCTAGACATCCGGTTATTCTCCATTGCTCTCCTCAGGATTTCTTAACATTTTCCTATACACACAACACACACACACACACACACACATTGTAAGGGTAGGCTGAGAGAACTGGGTTTGTTTAAGCATGGAGAAGGCTGGAGGGAACTAGTTGGTGACTTGAACCATCTAACTACAGTATAAAGAAGACAGCCAAATTCTTCTAAGGTGTCCAGTGTAAGGTTGTGAGACAACGGTCACAGGTTGCAACAATAGATATTTTAACTGAATACTGAGGGTGAAAGTGGTCAAACACTGAAACAGGGGCTCTGAGAGGCTGTGAAACCTCTGTCCTTGCAGATTTCCAAAACCCATGTTGAGCAATCTGACCTAGCTTGGAAGCTAGCATTGCTTTGAGCAGAATGTTCAACTAAATGACCTTGAAAGATCTTTTCCAGCCCAAATTACCCTGAGAATCTTTGTTTCCCAAAACAGGTCATGTTACACTATGCATCAGTAAAACCACAGGTGTAGAATGTGACAGGTCAATTGTGTAATTGTAAACTATAGTGCTGTCGTGTGTTTCCAAATTATGCTTAGATATTTTTTTTGTAATTTTATTGACTGAAGTTCACTTAATATTTTCACTATAGCCTCCAGACTAGCCGGTACGACTGCTGCCCAGGAGGCATTTAATTCTGTCTTTATTCAGTTGAGTCTTCCTACTTCACCCTTCTCAAGCGTATTTGCTTTATTTGCATTCTTCTTTCTCTTTTTTTTTCCTCAGCTTGGGGGGATCTTTGAGAATTTCAGTTCTGCCTTTAGGAAGGTTTGCAGCTCCTACCAGATTGCTTAGTGTATGGCAAATTTAATAAGCATGCTTTTTCATCTAAATCATTAATAAAATATTAATATTACAAGACTAGAATATATAACTTAATCTTTGATAAATTCTTTTTTTTAAGACAGAGGACAACAACTGTTGTCTGAATACTGCTTTCTAATCAGTTTTGCATCTACCTTAAGCAATTTCATATCTACATGTTTTGCTAGTTTGTTTATGAGCATGTTATATGAGACAGAGTCAAAGGCCTGACTTAATTAAAAATATGACATTTTCTGCTTCTGCTGTATCCATGAGGTATGTTATTCTGTCACAGAAAGAAATTAGATTGGTTTGACATAATTTGTTCCTGACAAATCCTTGCTGACTGTTGTTCATCTTTTTTCTTTCTCCTTTTTTTTTTTAATGATATTTTCTGAAAATGTTGGCAAAACATGTGGCTGGTTCAACATTTTTTTCTCAGAAAGGAAGCTACATCTCTGCACTAAATTTTTTTGTGTCTTCTCTTCCTTTCTAAATTACACAGACATACCTTTGCCAAATTACTTATTCTCTTCCTGTCTTCTCTAATTTCCTGAAGATCCCTGATGATGATACACTTCCCTGAGAACATGGAAGGGTAAAATTTGTCATGACCACATGATTAGCAGTCTTTAATTTTTCATGTAATTTGTGATCTTTTCTTTCATAATTACCTTATTTTCTATGACTTTTTGAAGTTCTGCAGTTTATTCATCTGAACATGTTCATTCTTGGGCTCCTCTGTTCTGCTTTAATCATTACCAAAAACTGTCAGGAGGTCTGTGTTCTTCTAGAGCTAGGACTTGCTTTCTTCTTGAGACATATATCAAAATTTTCTAAATCTTTTATTTTAATCACATCATTCTTCTTAACAAATGTCTGCTAGGTCAGTTAAATCATGGTTTTCATCTTTAATTAATACTTAGGTCTCTTCTTGATTATTTCCCAGTCTGCTTGTATTGGTGCACAGAAATCACAAACATATAACAGTCAATTGATTCACTGAATCTAATTCTTTCCTATGATGCTGATATGAATAACTTTATACTTCTTTCTTTAAGGTACTTTACTCATATTGTTGCACTTCCTTGTTCCCAGTTAGTCGCAGCTGAAGAGTCTCTTCTGTATAGCCAGAGAATGTCATGCAAAGATGTGTAAAACCTTTTCATGACATGGAAACCACCCTCTACCAATAGCTTATGGACCATCTTACCAAAGTCAAGGAAACTAAAGCCCTCCTGGTGATCCATCTGTGCACCACTACTTACATCTGTAGGATGAACCTGTCCTGGTCTGATCCTTTGACCCTTGCTGGATCGATTAATGAAAATACCATCTGAACCTCTGACTCCTTCACCCTTGCTCTGAGCGTCGTTGGCATTTTTTATCTGTTTAGGGGTATTCTTGGCAGTATTGTTACCATTTGTTATATCACATCTACATCTTTGTTATATCACATCTACTTCAATAACATATGCTATTGCATAAACATTTTGGAGAGTTTCTCCCAGAATTTGTTATCAGTTTTTGTGTAAGTAATTATCTGTCCTTGGGTGCACTGCAAAACCTTTTTTTACATGCAAGAGGTGTGGTAAGATATTCTTTCTCAGTCTGGATAATTCCATGCTTTGTTGATGCAAGAGTCTTTCATCGAAGTGCTAAGACTGCTTGTTTTCTAATAGTTGTTCTCTAGTAGTCCTCACTGCCAGTACATGGAAGCTGGCTTGTTCACATAATGAAACGTCAAGATGTGACTGTGATCAGTGTTATGGTAAGACAGCTGTATATTGGGGAGATTTTTAAAACTTGATAATGATTTTATTTGCTTTTGTAGAGGTGGGCATCAGGAGTGACGAAGACAGGTCAGTAGCTGTAAGTGTCTTTATGCTGTAAGGCATCTGTTTCTGTGGTTGTTTAGCTACTAATTCTTGCAATATTTTTCTTTGGAATTAAGTATACAGAATTAGAATGTGAAATTTTTATTATTATTTTTTTTTCAGTGGTAATAATGATACTAGGGAATAGTGATGGAATACTTGAATAAGTTAATGATTAAGACTGAATTAATTTACAAAGTTCCTGAATCAAGAGAAAGATTTTATTAATGTAAAGTTTAGACATTTCTTCTACGCTTTCCAAATGAAACAATTTATTTCAGAAGTATAATATTCTTATTTTAAAACCTAAAGTTATTTAAAAAAACATGCAGCAAAGTTTTTCATGAAAAAAATATTATTCCATTTTTCATTTAAACAGAGCTTAAAATTTTAAACAAAATGAATAATTAAGTCTTGAGCCAATGTTTCATTCTTTCTTACTAAAACTATGAATTGCAGACAATATATGATATTGAAGGATGCAGAAGTAAGAAAGTCCAAAACTATATTTGAGATCTGTCATGTTCAAATGTCAAAAGAAATTAACTAGAGACTGCTTATAAGATGTAAAGTGGATGGGTTGGATGTTTTAAGGTATTCTGTGGGAAGAAGGGTTTTAGTCAAGTTATGTTACCCTCCATGTTTGTTGGAAGAGAAACCCATTGTCAAGAACATATGCAACTATCAAGAAACAAATCTGAAAATTGGTTAGTATAGTAGCTGAATTCTGAATAACATACATGTTCTCAGAAAAACTTAATCCTATTGGTTCTGAAGGATGGTGGAGAGGTCTGTCAGAAATAGCATTGCTTGTTTTGTCACAGGTAATATAGCTACGGAACAAAACTGTGAGGGAGCTCTGGAGAGCAGACACGTGGAGGTATGCTCCAGGCCAGTAAATTGCACTCAAGAACAAGATGGCATTTTTTGAATTGCCTATCTAGACACAGAAGGAAGAAATCAACCTGCATTACTGGAGAGAAAAAAAATTAGTTTTATGACATCTAGAGTCTCATGTTACCAGAACAGAAGCATCCCAAAAAGGCTTAAAATTTATTAGCAACAATGTGCTAACCTAAAAATAGATGTGTTTCACACATGGGAACATAATCTTCAGCTCGGCAGGTAGAGAATCTGTTTGGTTTTTTTTAAACAGTACCTTTTAATGCGGCTCCATTTCTGTTGCATAAAAAAACATTATGACTGAATTTCAGTTGTTGGTTTTTTAAATAAAATATCTGCATGTCTTAAAGAGGGAAAGTATAAATGATAACTAGATCCTGTTACAGAAATATCACACTACGTGCTTCCAAACTTTATATCTGGTATTAAAACAAAAATTTAAGCTAGACACTAGTAAGACATAAATAGAAGTATTAGTGTAATCATTAAATGCTCAAACAACATACAAAAAGTAACAAGAATACATAGAGACTAGCAGAGTCACTTATAAAAATATTTATTTGAACAAAAGTTGAAAAAACCTGTGTTTTAGGATTACAAGATCAAAATGAAGCCTAAAAATTGTGTTTATTAATTAGCCCATGGAAATGGTGAAACTGTCAGTAGTAAAGGAAATGTTGCAAAATTTTCCTACACTGCAGCGATTTTACATCTGATTGTAGCAGGGGTGATTAGGATATTTTTTTTTTCCATTCTGCAGGCAATTCTGAGGGATACAAAACAGTTAATTCATCAAGTCTAAATTATTTGAAGAGCTTTAAAGTATTGGAAACAAGACTACTGAAAATAAGATAGCTAGTGATCTCTGATCCACCAACACTGGTTTTCTGTACTTTTTGAAACATGGGGTATTCTACCAAACTGGAAGGAAGTTAAACCACAGTTTTTAACTGTGCTGTGTGAAACTATGGGTCTATCAAATAAAATAATAGAATCTTTGGTAAAGTTCTATCAATAAATAGTTAAGAATTAGTAAATAATTAAAGGAAAGCAATACCAAAATGAGGAAATTCTTATTCTATTTTTTTGGAGCAGAGTTTCAATTATAGTATAATTATATTTTTTCTTTTTTCAATCTTTTGTTTGTGACTAGGAAGATATTTCCCAACCATAAAACTATTCCCAACTATTAAAATATGCAGTTGACACAACTGTGTTGCAGAAGGGAATTAATTTTATAAAATTATTAAGCTACGTGGGCTCCTAGGAAGACAAACATCAGCAGACATACGCAGTCAAAAATTTAATAATTTAATTGATACTGAATACAAAAAGAACAAGTAGTCTTTCATGTGAAGTAGAGCTTGCAAACTCCTTTCATGAGTGAAAAGGGTACGTAGAAGGTATTTGAGTCCAGCTGCCTGCTGTTCCTTAAACATGTGAAAGCTGTGCAAACTGCAGGGAGGAGACACACAGACAATCAAAGATGGGAAAATATTCCCCTTTAAAAACCCTCAGAATTTTTCAGTTGATTTCCTGTGACAGAGATTATGCACAAAGGCAACGATTAAGAGGTTTACTGGGCAAAATTTAAAATCCATAGTATAATTAAAAAGATAAAGAACAGGATTTACAAGTCAGAAACTTGCTAAGTCACAGGGTCAAGGTTACAAATAAGCTAATCCTAGACACTCATGTTTCTTCCTTTAATGTTTTGTATGATTTCTAATTACTACAATCCTAAAATATGGGTAAAGAGTAGCTTGGTAACTGCATAAGTCAGTCATGCCACACAGCTTATTCCAACATTTTATCCAGGCTGTTAATCCTGCATTTTTAAAATACATCTTTCAGGATTGACTTTTGGCAATAGTAAATTTATTTGTGTGATTTTTGCATTTTACATGTGCCACTCTATTTTGTTAACAACCTACTTAAATCACAAAGCATGACACTGCAGTCCTTGCTGTCTGTAACAGCTCTTCTAGTTCTTCTTGCCTGCCTTGGCTTTGTATTGAACTTCTTCCCATTGTCATAGAAAGAATGCCCAATTGTAAAACACATCCTCCTCTGTGTCCATCTGCTCATGAGAGAGGAATTTGGTATGCTGCCATAATTACAGTCCACATACATAGTTTCTGATTCCATGCACCTGCAGGAGATGACTCATTATTGATCCTGTGTTCAGTATCTCCAGGTATGAGAGAGAGAGTGAGTGCATGTACTCCAAGGCAGTGGGATATTTCAAGCTTAGTTTTTTCTTTCACATACACACACTCCTTTAAGTAAATACTTCCTGAAAATATATTTCCCTTTTCTGTGCAGATATTTGAATATTTATTACAATGTTGGTAAGTTATATCTTTTTTATTGATGTGACCAGTACAGTATATGACTTCAAAGAAACACATTTATTCAGGTGAATTTTGTGTGTTGAATAAAAAAAGTTTAAGATCTTTCCAGTACACATTTTTTCCTGATAGTTACAGTATGCCTCAACAACAAAATAGCATCTCATTATGGAGCATTGTTGGCACCTAGAACCCTCTTATTGCAAATTACACTGTATTCCTGTTATTTCTGTGGAGGTCTGCATTGAGTTTTTCCTTTGAATGTGAATTATTTTTCTTCAACATGATTTCAGAGGGGTGTTCTCCCACACATCATCTTGCTGCACTCTTAGAAGCCAGTTTTAAAAGAGGCTTAGCTTTACAGACATGTTATTTTGTTTCCTTTGGAACAGTTTGGAAAGATCTTGTCAGCAGATTTGTAGGAAACAAAGCAGCATGAAGGAGTAAAAAGGGATAGATTTAAGTATTGCCAAGAACCAGTTCAGTTTTTGAAATTCCAAGAAAAATAATTCAGCAGGTTTTGGAATACAGCATTTAAAATTAACATTACACATCCTTTTCCTATTATTCGTGTTGCTACTTTTGTTACTCTTATTCTCTTGCCAAAATCATTCACCTTGCAAGAAAGGAATGAAGAAATTGATCGCCCAAGTAATTAAAGAAGTTTTTAAGAATTCAACACTGTTTAAAGAATTAAGAATTATCTATTTAAAAGTGGGAGGCAGTCAATCTTGTTGCAAAATAACTCTGTTATAATATTCATCTTTCTTCAAATTGTTAAATGTTGTAAAGAACATACCAATAAAATATAACATTATTAAATAAAATGTAAATTATTTTCAAATTTCTTCTATTGTGCCACATACCTGAACTCTGCCCAGCCTCAGGCACCATACAAAGTTTTATATTTGAAAAATATTTGAACGATGATGCTTCACAATGTGCTACAGGACAGTAAAATGCACATACATAAATGTAGAAAGAAGAGTCTTTTATGTCTAAATACACTCAGGGAAAAATATAACTAATACTGAGGGTAGTAGCTGCATACTTTTTTGCAGTCAGATCTGGTGTATTTCAGAGGTTTACAGGGGACTGAGCTAGAACCAGCAACTAGGAGTTAAAATCTGTTGTGAAATTACCTCCATTTAATATTATATATCAAGCATTAAAAAATAATTTGCAAGAATCGCATACATGCATGCGCATATTTCAGCAACTAGCTGATCCTTACTCCATGGTGTTTGTTAGTTTGCAGCAATGGACTTTATTTTCCATGTGTTGATACAGATTTAGATAATCAGGAGGCAAGAAAAGTCTGTCCTCTGACCCTTTCAGTAAAGGTTAATCCCAGCTGGAGATTTCCTGATCCCCAGGCCATAGGAAATTAACCTCCTCAGACTGGGCAGAATGGAGAAGAGGGAGGTTTGACACCATGGGGATGCCATGTGTGATGCCTGTGAGGATGTGAGGAAAATGATAGAGAAATACATAGTGAGTCTGGAGAGGATAGGTCCCCGGGTTGTGTCTCTGGAAATCATGCCTTTATGTTAATTGACACCCACGGCCAAGCTATAGCTTTACAGACACTGTCTACCTCTAAATCTCTGCACATTAAAAGCCCAAATGGGATAATTTCCTAGTCCTACAAACTAATAATATTTATTAGAAAGCCCAGTAATGCTTTTCTCTGTAGCCAGGCTCTCATTATGTAATGTAATTACATAAACAAGCCTTGGAAGATTTTTTCCAGCCATGAATGTGTAGCAGAAGGCTTAAGCTAAGAGGCCCGGTAGGGTGTGATTTTAGGCTTTTTTCCTGTCTACATAAGAGCAGACTAAATATTGAGGATTATTTGGGGACTTCATTGTTTCAGCCAGAAACATTCCTTTTTTATTTCCCTGTTTTGCCTCCTTAAACTTTAGAAGCCTGGAGGCTTCGGTTTTGTGTGGATTTTGTTGTTGTTTGCCTTTCCTTTTTTTTTTTTTTTTTTTAAGCAGTCTGTACCAACATCAGCTTCCCATGTGTTAGAGGCATCTCAGGGTTTATTAGTCAACTTAGGTCAATTGAGATTTGCTGTATTTGCTTTCATAAAAGCTGTGTGTACTATACGCTTCTTGAACTGGAAATCAAACAATGCTCCTTATTTGTCTTCAATCACTAGCAGATGCAGAACAGTCATATCATTTCCCTTTAAATTGACTCAAGGGATTAAAGGAATTCAAAGGAATTTCCAACTAACTAGTGCCTCTGCTTTCCCTGAATTTACTTCTTGAGACCTTCAGGGTCAGAGTCTCTGGTAACTTAATCTGTCTCTCCCCCTGATTTGTTCACTTCCTTCCTTTTGTTTGCCTGCAGAGCAGTAACTGAATAGCCAGGCTCAACTCTGGTGTTTGCTGGCTTCCAAAGGTTTAAACCAAACATTTGTGAAAACCTGATGGGAGGTAGGTGCTCTGTTTAGAGCCCAGGAGTCTGAAATGCACCTTCATAGCAATTTTCAATCTTTAATCCGCAGGTATTGGTAGGCATAGAGTTGCATCAAAGGTAAATGTGAAAAGTAAGCCTATTGGCAGTAGACTAAATTTTCCATGCAAAGGTCCTGGCCTCAACTGAAAAAAAAATAAAATATAGTGATTTAAGAAGGACCGAAAACTTCCCTCAGAGCAGCATGCAGAGTGAGAGGAGCAAGGACAGGTCTGCCAGCATTCGTGAAAGCTGTCCTGAAAAGTCAAAAAATCCAACGGGAGGAAGAGGAGAGCAGGGTCACAATCTGCTTCCAATCATGGGTGGCTAATGACTTTTCTGCATCTTTTGTTGGTTTTTGTTTCAGAAACCGGTCAGGAGTTTTTGTGTGGATTGTCTCAACTATCAGAGGACAGCAGCTTACTTAGCAGGTGGCTAAATCTGAAAACTGGCTGATGCTTTTAAAAATACCTCTACCTCTTTTGTTCTCTGCCTGCTGCCATGACTAGTTTTGTTTCTAGTTTTGACATCTGCTCTTCATCCAATTACTCATTTTGACTATGTACTTGTAGGGCATGAAAGGGGCTTTCTTTCAAAGGCTTTATGTGTCATTACTTTATTTGCTGACAGCCATCTTCTCTATAAATCAGTTTCCATTAAAAAAAAAATAAATCAAACCCACCAATGTTCTAATCAGACTGGTGATAAAAAAATTTGAGAGAGCTTTATCAGCACTTTTTCCTTGCATTTCCTAACATAAAAAGTATTGATTAGAAAAAATAAGCATTATTAATATAGGAAAGTTAGAAATTCTGAGTTGACTGAATAAAATCTTCAAAATATGAACCAGACCTTTCCAAGGTCTTTCCAATGATTTATAGCTCTTACTTGCCAAGAACATGGAAAAAAATATATTTTGTCATTCTTTTTTTGTCATTCTTAGAACTGCTACCTTCCTAGTCAGTGAATTGTGGTCATCCCAACAAAGGTAATTTAAATTATTATTTTACCTACTCTTTCCTAATTAAAAAGATGAAAAAGTTAAACAGGAGAAAGAATAAAATATATTATTTTCCTGGAATAATGACATGGGACTAGCTTATGGAGCTAGAGTGTTTTAGACTGCCCAAGATGCGCATAGTCCTAAATTCTGAGCTCAAAACATGGTCTGTCATTCATTATACAAAATTTCTCAAGTTATACTGGTGAGTGAGACACACCTATTAGTTGCCTCAGCTGAGATTTCTCCCATTCATGCCAGTTTGGGAAGAAAGCACCAGCAGCTCACTGGAAGTTGCCTCTGTGTGTAAACTCATGGACAGAAGGGGGCTTTGGACCAATGGTTTTACTAAGGAAAAATATTGAAGTATTTACTTGGTCCTTGGAAGTCCAAGACAGCTTGGTAGACAGTCACAACCAAAGCAGGGAATTGCGCAGTCACAGTCTGTGTCATGCAAGTGCATCAGGTTGCAATCTAAACAACAGGTATAGTATGAAATGTGGAGAGAGAACCATCACCTAAATTGCTAAAATATGTACTTTGTAGCGTGTTACACTCTTTTATTTTAAATGATCTAACAGATGGTGTTACTTTCTTCCAAGATTTCAGAGAGGATAGACATATTTCAGAGCAGGAATATTTTTTCTGATATTCAATCTACATTTATTTTGGCTTTCTTCCATCTTCTGACTCATGGTTATGCCTTCTTGGACCAAGAACCCTGTGCGGCTCCGTACTGCAGATCACCATGTAGTCCCCTGTATTTCCTTTTGTGGAAGATGAAGGAGGGCTTGAAGGATCATTCATAGTCAGTCCTTGACCTGAGTAATTCTCATGTCTTCCTGATGTCTGCATCCTGTAGCTAATCATAGCAGTCATTAATTGGTATTTAGCTGATCTTGCTGCATTTTAATCCCATGGAAATACTGAAATTAATTTCCATAGAAGAAAGGTCAAGTCCTGTGTTTTTGATCATGCTGCTCAATCCTTTATTCATGGAAGTTCTCTGAACTTTCTCTGAGATGCTAACAACTTTCTGTTTAATCTAAGTTGCCGAGAAATGAATATTGATGTTTGAGTTTGGTCACACCACTACTATACAGAGGACTGTCATGTCTTTCATATGAGAAATGATGGCTTTTTCACTTGGTTTCATGAAGTGTACTGGTCTCTTTTGCTGCAACTTTCTACTAGAAGTTCTTTGTTGATTTTAAGTGCATTAATAGTCTTATTGAGATTTTTTACCTTTGCTGTTTTTCAAGTGCCTCCCTCTTGCTGGATATCTATTCCAATTTATTTTCCCTCAGACACATAAATCTTGCTTTTTTTCACACTGAATCTCATTTTCTTACTTCCTGCCTATATTTCTGACCCCTCTAAGACACTTTGTTTTATGACTAAACAAACCTGTTCACAGGTTCCAAGAAAGAAGACATGGTGCATTTGTGGGTTTGTTTTTATTGAATCATAGCAAAAATTGTACCTTGAGGGAGGGCTTTATTACATGTAACTACTTAGCCTGGATTTATTAAAATAAACAGCATAGGAGTCAAGACCTTCCAGGTGGGATCTCACTATAAATTGTGCTTCAAAACATACACATTCTTGTGGGTTATCTGCGTATAATACCTCTGGTTAAGGAAGCTTAGATCAGCCTAGATTAGTTGCTCATTATTGTGGGTTGAAATACTCTAAGACACATTATAAATCATGGATTTAGACAGGTTGAGGGTGGTTACTGAGGAGGTTTCCCTTTTCAGGGTATCTTGTGTGTGAAACCAATAATTAAAAACATCACGTAAGAAAAAAACTGACCTGTACCATATGCTCTTCCATGATTAAGATGATTCCAGCATTTTCCAGGACTCTGAGTCTATTAAGAAGTCTTTGTTTTCCTCCTAATATACTGCAACTCTAGCTCAAGGCCAATTAGAGGTTATGGAATATTGGTGGTGAGTTGAGAGAGAACTGCATTTCTGCACTGAAAGCGTCTTTTATCAGATTGTAACTCTGTATTTAAGAATATTGTAAGGATCAAAGACATATTTTTCTGCTGCTGTACTGAAGACCCCAAAACCTCCAGTTAAAAATTGAATGGTACGATTTTGTAAAGAGTGTATAGGAAAAGTATTTTTCCATATAAGTGGGAGGATTGCAATAAGCCAGGTTTTCATCTGCTGCATCAGTGTAATGCTAAATGAATTCTACTGATCCTGGTGGGATGACACGGGATCTTTTTCTAGATTCAGACCGGCCTTACTTTTTATTTTTTTTTAACGCTACAGTGATGGTAAAGTTTAAATAAGCATACTGCTCAACTGTGGAAGAAACAAAACTCACAACTGTATCACATAAAAAACTGGAGCTCAGGCAAGCTAAAATCAAAGCCCATGTCAAGTACATCAAGATCACCATCAGGCTTTGTCTGCCTGCTCAAAGAGCTTTTTCTTGATAAAGGGGAAAAAGGCAGGAGGGAGCAAGGTTTTACACTCATAACTCACGTTCTGTATCATGTAACAGCTGCTCTGGGCTTTTTCTCATTCTTTAAATCTATTTGTTACTGAGGAATGAAAGAAAGGAATGAGAAATCCACAGGAGGAGGTGTGCAGCACTTGTGCAGAGAATCTTACCATGCTGGCGTCGTGCTGTAATGCCATTTAAACGTAACCACCACCAGCTAAGGAAACAGGAACATGGCTGTGTGCTGTGTATGCCTTCCTCTTACCCCCTGCGCACTTGTGCTCATTACAGCTCTTTCTTTAAACTGCTAGCTAGACAGCTGGCAGTGCCTCAGAGGAGCACCGAGTAAGGGAGCATATAAATTACTGTTGCATTTTATGGCCAAGATAAACTCAAACTGCAGGGTTATAGCCTGAACTGACACACAAAAAAGGAGAACCTAGGAGGCCTCTGAAGAGCAAAGAAGGAAAAAGAGCACATTTCAGAGAAGCTACCAATCATGTTGGGGTGGGGGGAGGGAAGGAAAGCACATAAAATGCAGACCTTCTCTAGGTCTAAATGAACAGCAAGGTTAATACTTTTGTGCTTGCAAGTGCCAATATGTAATTTTAAATTAGATTGTGGGGTTTTTTTTAATAGATTTAGGTTTCCAGTTATTGGATTGTCACAATAGATTTTCAAATATGCAAAAGGATGTGTGGCAATCATTTCCATATTATGCATTTTATTAAACGAGGCTTAATATACATGTAATTTCAAATGGGTCAGTGCTTGGATAAAGTTCCCAGATAAATACTGAGCAGGCTGGTCTTCCTGGAACCATGCACTGGCCAACTGCTTCCCACAAGGGGTAGACTATAGTCTGTTCTCTGAAACAATGAGTTCAAGATACAGCAGACTTCAAAAGAGTTATTAAGGTTAAAATATTATTTCAGCTCCATGTTCATTTGTGATTGTCTCTAAACAAGAAAGAATAAATAGTGATTCCAAATTTGATGAGCTTTAATCCTGCACCAAATGTTGTTTAGGTTATGCTAGAGAACATAGGATTTGGTTGAATGTAAGCATGGCTTTATGCTACAGCTTGTAATACCAGGTGCCAAATACTAGATAGTTTTATATAGACACTCTAGTCCATTACCTCACACTACTGCTGCAAGTATTCCCTGAGAGTGCCGCATATTTTGTACAACAAAGAGAAGCTTGACTCATTCCCTCAGAAAAAAGTGCTCTAGTGTCAGAAGACCCACAAAATAAGTACTGGACTTACTTTCAAAAATCTACAGACTGGAGCGCAGTTTGTGGTGTGGATTACTGCTCTGCTGCAATGAAACATAAAGCATGAGGCTTTATCATTCAACCAGAAACCCTGGAACCTCTGGGACACCATGTTCTAAATCAAGAATCAAAACACTTCCCCAGTACAGCTGCAAATAGAAAAGAAGCCCTTGTACTGAGCTGGCAAAGATACAGATGGAGGATGACTTTGAGATACTTTAAAGATTCTCAGATCAACTTTGTGACCTTCCTAAGTGAGAAAAATACTAATGTCATATATGTAATTGTTGTGATTTGTGAAGGTCTGAGAAGTGAGAAAGGGAGCTCTTAAGAAAAACAATTGTTTGCTGTATACATGATGGTGTTTGTTTAAAAGTCACCATAGTATGGAAATGAAATGCCATGACTAAGGAAAGCGAGGCAAAATATTTTTTACAATTTACTATAATAAAAATCCTACAAAGACAAGCTATAACATGGGTTTGGTTTTTCAAAGTCATGCTGCCTTCAATCAACACTGTACTCTGTATACCAAGTTGAGATACTGAGTTTAACAAAACTCTTCTGCTTTCAGTTAAATTTAAAAATGTTGAAGTACTAAGGCTTATTATTAAAAGAAAAGGCTGAGAGGAACCACACAAAATTTAGCAAGAAGTGAAAAGCCCTGCACCTGGTGAGAAGCAGCCCCAGGTATCAGTACAGGCAAGGGGACACCCAGATGGAAAGCAGTTTGGCAGAAAATGCTCTGGGTGTCCTGGTGGAAACCAAGTTAAACATGAGCCAGCAATATGGGTTTTACCTTTTTGGCAAAGGCAGTGAATGGTATCTGGGCCTACATTAAACAACATATTGCTAGAGGGAAGTGATCATTCTCTTCTACTCAGAACTGGTGAGACCACACTCAAGTGCCCAGAACTGGGCTCCCCAGTTTCAGAGAGCCATGAACATATTATAGGCACTCCAGTGAAGAGCCGTAACGATGATGAAGAAACTAGAGCATCTCCTCTATGAGGGAAAGGCTGAGACAATGGGTCGGTTCATCTCAGGGGGTCTCATCAATCTACATGCTGACTTGCAGGGAGGGTGCAAAAAGGACCAAGCCAGGTTCTTTTCATAGTGCCCAGCACCAGGACCAGAGGATGTGGGCACAAACTGAAACACCAGATGTTCCTTCTGAATGTCAGGAAACACTTTTTTACTATGAGAGAAACATTTACAATATTTCATTAACCTTAATGATAAATCTCTAGCACCTGCTTTTCAGGTTCAAAGTATAGATGTGTAGTAGCTATTATTTTTATACAGTTCTTGTACTAGTAGCCATTGCAGTAGCTGCTACAAACCTGTCCCTACCTGTCTCCTCTTTACTTGGTCACCCATGCTTTCTTCCCCACAGACCTTCTTTCCCAAGCTATCAAGCTGAATGGCACAGCAGGGTAAGAGCAAAAGCTAACAGATTTGCATCTTGAATCCCACTGGGCCAGACCTTCAGGGACGTTTTGAGTTGCAGGAGACAGTCCTTGTTCTGCCATCGATGAAGAGGCCTTCCTAAATGAAGTGCTGGCATGGGGAGTTTTTGAAACTGACAGCATGGAAGGCTTCCTTTGTCAGCTCCACCTCTACAAATTCACTAAAGTGGAAAGTGACTCCTAAACATCTAACTCTCCTGATTAACTTCTGGCAGAAGAAGCAGCAGCACCTTCTGCTCCCAGCAAGGTACATCACTTCCACTGCCCATGGACCCACTTGAGGGATTCTGGCACCCCATTCCAGTAACACATTCCAGAAGCAGAACCTTCTGGTTAGCCTCAGCTTTAGGCCTCAAATGCCCAACACACCTTTTGAGGTCCCGTGTTGCTCTTGTGCCATTACGAGGCTCAGCTCTCCTGTCTTGGTGTTTTCCCATCTCCAAAGACTGTCAACTAATTATTCTTCATTTTCATGTTCCAGTTACTCTTCTACTACCACCCCAACTTCAAGAGAGATGATCCCCACCTGCTCGAGAGGTGCAAGCCAAGACCTGGCCTCAAGAGGAGAGCACCAGCTCCATTTTCACCAGGCCTGCCTTTGAAGAAAAGCTGCCCCTCAAGACGTGCAGATGGGCAGCCTGTGGGGGCAGCTGCTGCTGTAAAGCCTCACACCTCCTTCCTTTTACCACCACAGCACAGCCCAGCCCCATCTTACACAGTTTCCCATGGTTGTCCATGTGGGAGCAGTCACTGCTCTGGCCATGCTAGGACCACCACACACCCCAACCCTTTCTGCTCCCTACTGCTCGACTTGAACCTGCAGCCCCAACCCTGCTGCTGCAGGAGCTGTGCTGGAACCCCACCACCCATGAGTAACCAGTAATGTGCCAGGCATCTGGGAATCATGGTGCTTAAAACTGTTTATTGTAATTGTTACATTTATTTTGCTAAATATAACTTACGTTTGTATTGTATTATGTAATGTATTTTATTACACTCCAGTAAATCAGAAATCCCATGTAATGTCTAGCAATTTGAAATAATCAAATTTTATATTAAATATTACAGATATTTTAAAATTCACACATTCCATGTATGGAATATCTAGGAGAACCTGGTCAGAGAGGAGTGGAGTCTGACAAAGATGTTCCTCCTGAATATCAGTAAACACTTTTTCACTGTGAAGGTGACTGGGCCCATGTACATTGTCCAGAGAAACTGTGGGATCTTACACCTTAGAGATACTCAAAAACTGTCTGGACATGGTCCTGGGTAAGGAGCCCTAGGTGGCCCTGCTTGAGCAGGGAGGTTGAACCTGATGAAATCCAGAGGTGCCTGACAGCCTCAATCATTCTGTGATCCATGGTTTTCAGAGACCAGTTACTGCCTTACAGAAAGTCTTGTTGTCTCTCTCCTCTTCAGGCATTTCTAGCAGGGGTCTTCCCTAAGCTGGGAATTCTTACTCAATCGTTTGTGTTGTGCTGACTACATTCAGATCCTGGCTCTGTTTTATGCCATTGAAAAATGCTGAATGAAAATGAGAAAACAATTGTGTTCAAAGGATGCCTAAAGCAGATGTGACTTGGAGTTCACTGAAGCCTTCCTGAAAGTCTTTGGGCCATCCCTGGTGCAGGGGCTCCAATCACCAGCTTCAGCAGCACAAGGCAGGCTGGTGTGCATGGTGTGTGCTGCCCTGTTACCATGCAGGCTGGAGGCTGTGCCCCTGCTCTGGTGAGTCCAGCATTACATGTGCTCAAGGTGCTGAACCTCTGTGAACATGTGTGGGGAAAAGTCAGAACTGCCAAACAGGATATTTTTTGTGTCATACTGATTAAGTGAGGAACTTTGTATTTTCTAGACAATCTGTCCATTCCCTTCTTAATGGAAATACAGAACTTCTGGGACTAACCCTGTATTTTCTATAAATAGTGGAGAGTGCCTAGGTGCAAATTACCTGCCATTTTCATAATTATTACACTTATAGGAACAGATTTTCATCTCTAGAGTTTCCTTCCTGAGTCCAGCAGAGCATCACTGCAGAGTTCTAAACCTGGTATTGATAGATACTGTCACCAGTATGTGACCAGTTATAAAAGCTATCTAAATACTGTAATCTGTTCTCAGCCACAATAACACAGCACACATGCATTCTTTCTGCTGTCTATCATGAATCATGGTGCCTGACAAAGGCTTTACAATATTGCATGTGACCAGCTAAGGTTTGTCGTGTGCTATTTTTATCCATAAGGAAACTAAGTCGTTCAACTTGTGGCGGTGAGCTCTTTTGGTCATATGGAGGCACGTATGGGAAATATTTTCCAGTTTAAAAAAAACCTCAAAACATGCTGTCTATAACTCCTGGGTTCTCCTATTAGATTTCTTTTAATATATATGAGTGGTAATTCTTACCTGCCATTCAGTGTAAGTTCTATATGTGAAGCAATGATTAAATAGATTAACATTTATTGGTTTGATAGTTATGTTTTTAAAAATTGACTCTGCTGAGGTTCTAATACTAGCTTTGCTTTGGAGATAGGTTTCCAAGGACTAAACTAACCTCCTGGTCAATAAAAGAAGAAAATACACATTTCTGTTTCATTATTGACTTTTAACATTATGAATCCGTACACACTAATAATAACTGTGCACTACTTTTGCAGCAAGAAAAAAAAAAAAAAAGTAATATTTCTTCAAAGGAATATTGAATGTATTTAATTATTTGTTCCTCTAAACATTACAGTCATTCAAGGCAGCTTTCAACAGTTATGTTGTCACCGTTTGACTCAGGTCCGACAACAATGCTCTCGATCCCCTTCCCCCCCAACCCACGTAGGGAAGGAGAGAGAGAAAAAGAGAGAGACTTGGCTGGATTGAAAACTAAACTACACAGCTTTAATTAAAACACTAATGAATGATACAAGAAAATATATACAATTATATACAGATATATTCAGGAATGGGCAAAAGCCTCTCGCCTCCCCCCACCCCAGCAACTCCCACAGCACTTCCCTGAACTGGGAAGAGTCCCGAGGAATCCCGGAGCTGCTGCTGGAGAAAGAGCAGAGAGTTATGGGGGTCAGGAGATCTCGAGCCTAAGGGTCGACGGTGATGGATGAACAGAGTCCTCCCCGGATGCTGGCCATGGACGGAAGAGAAGGGAGAAGAAGGAAGGAAGTTGTCTTCTGTGATCTCTGACCTTCCTTTGAGCTTAAGTAGATATATGGAATGGAATATCTTTGGCCAATTTTGCTGTCCATCTAACTCAGCCTCCTACGGGGGGGTCACAGATCTCTCTGTAGTGTCTGAGCCGGCAGAGTGCAGGTGCAGCCTTGAAGCCTCAGTAGTTAGAAAAACATTCCACTGTCCTATCAGCCTAGCAGAACACACTGTTGCTAGTTAAAAGAAAGCTTGCTGAAGGAAAAAAAATCAGTAAAGAGAAAAATTGGCTTCATCCTGGCTCAAACCAGGACATATGTTATCTCAAATTTTAAGCTAATGGTGTAACTTTTTGCAGACAATACTACAGTCTAAATCAGATGTAACTGATTGCCCTAAGACTGAAAGAGCTAGATTTTTGTGTTCAAAAACATGCCCTCCAAATTTTTCTTTCTTTTGAAGACAGACAACTTCTGGAGTGTCTATCACATGGTCAGCTGTTTTCATGGGAAGTTTCTTTTATCAAGATCTGGAGAGTCTCTGAGTTATTATCTTTAAAAAATTCATACTTCCTATGTCACTAAATAACTTATCAGGGTCAGATATGTTTAAACCCATGCTGCTAAATTTTAATTCTCTCGTCAGGATTTCATATGTTATTACTACAGTTGTTCTGTTTCTCATTCACAAATCATCTCCATTGCTCAATAATAAGATTTCTCCATTTTGTAATTTGTTGTTTCCCACTTCTACTCTCTATATTGGGTCATGCTGTATATGCCACCAGTTGAATGGCAACCTGCTCACTCAAGTTTCTCAGTCATGTAAGAACTGTTTGAGTTTTTTCGTGGTTGTTATTTTTGTTTGTTTGGTTTGGTTTTGTTGGTTTTTTTTAATTTAGATTTATTTATGGAGTTCAATTTACTGAGATACAGTCCAGAGGATCACCAAAGAGGTCTTGGTATTGTAAATTGTAGACCAGTTAAAAATCATAGTATTGCTTTTAGTTTCAGATTCCATTTTTCCTGAATATTCTAACATTTTTTTTGTGATTGTTTCTGATGAGTTACATATTCCATTAACTGGATATATACATTGACCTTGCAACTCAAAAAATTTGTGTACATGGATATTATTTGATTTATTTTCAGTATCAACTTTCAATAACATTTGCATTTCATCCTGGATATGAAAGAGAATAGGAGGATGCTAACAGGCAGTAAGATGAGCCTAAAGTCACCAACATTAAAATAGATAGTTATTGTTTTCCATTTTCAAGTATATTTCATAGGATGGATACGGATATGTAACTCAGTTGGGCTCACTGTGCAAACCTCCGTTTTTCCTGGCTGTCACACCACATGAGACAGTGTAAGTATTTCATGTTTTATATGTGAAGGTAAGCAAATTTTGCAGGTGTAGTTGACTGCTTTTCACCAATAAATGGTAATGATACAGAAGAGAATGGTCTTAATGAAAAACAGCTCATGTGCAGTAATATATGTTATTTCTGCAATTGAAACACAGCCTTTTAGAACAAAAAAGTGTGTGGTCTCTGAAGCTCATGCTAGGTAACTATGCAGAGCCATAGCCACAGTATGTCAATCAATTCCTTGCTGGGTTTTCTTTGAGAAGGAAATAAAATAGCAAGTACACAGAATGTGGAACAGATTACTGGAAGTGTGAACATAAATCAATTATTCACCATCTATTACAAAATAAAATAGCTCAACAATCCATAAATATAAGGTAAGCTAAATGCCTAAACTATGACTATGACATACGGGTTTATTTCTGTCCTTATTACATTTTTCTTTTAATAGAGGCCTTTAAAGAGAGGGAATATTTTTTTATGTGGAAAATTTACTGGGGGAAAAATTTCCATTTAATTTTTAGTGATTTCATGTGCCTGAGATTTTACTCTTCCCTAAAATTCCTCTGGGATAATTGAAATTTTTCACATTGAATTATGTTAATATTTGAAAAGCCACTTCAGTGTGAAATGTCATGCTCTGCACTTCTGATCAGACACTTAGGAAGAATTGTGGCCACATTTGAAATTTGTCTTTTGAAGAAGATAACAGAAAAAGTGAAGAAAAGGTCATTCTCTAGACCAGCTGGTTGTTGAAATGCTCCTATGTATTTCTACTTTGCTACAGGACAGAAAAAATAAAAACAATTCTTTCTTTAAAGACACAAAATAGTGTTCCTGATACTCCAAGGGAGCCTAAATGTATGAAATATTTGTGAAGGAAGTGAGTATTAAAAGAGTGTTAAAAGACGTGATTCCCTACTCCTGTTTCTGAGATGAGAAGTTTTCCTTTGGTTCTTGTGGGGAAGGGATGCTGCAACTCCTAAGGCAAAATCCTCATTCCACACTTGTGTATTTTCTTGAGGATGAAAGGGCTAGAATACTATTAAATGATCCTAAAACACCTCCTTTTGGATTGTGAAGGAGTTCCTTGTGTCCCACAAACTCTAGTGGAAAGGGTTTGCTTGGAGTCAGGCAGCAAGCAGAAAGGACCATGCTGCTTCTGCTGGGCTGCAAAGTGAGTCATGGTGGGTATAGTCTGTTGGAAGGCAGATATGCTCCTATGGCTATTGTAGATACAGTGAGTTTCTCTTCAGTCCCTGGATCAGCAAAAATGTGGCTGAAAATTGTCCTGTCTTTCTCCTCTCTTGTGTGCAAGCTTTTTACTGCACTTCTTCAGGACACGGTTGCAGAGCTCAATTCTGTCATTGGTGGTGACAGCCAGCTTTAAGTGTCAACAGGAACTCAACAAGTTTGTGTACACATGGGTGTTTTTCTGGTTGAAGGGCATGAGGTGTGATGTAGCCCATGATGAAGTACCAGAATAAACAACATGCACAAATTGCTAACATGGGAAACTCCAAATGCTGTATGAATCTGACCCTTAGAGCAAATAGCTCTTTCTGCAATCTCCATTCCTTATGTTGCAGTTCATGCTCTAAATAACTATGAATCAGTCTGATGAGGGGACTCCAGATTTGTATGAAATTAAGTTTTTCTAGCTTTGTTGACTTACATTAATCTCTCTAGTTCTTCAGTTTCCCTACTTAATCTGGGATTCAACCAGTGTGTATAAAGTATCATGGCTCAAAGGTAAATCAGCATTTTAAAGCATAAAAAAAGCTATCAGGGACTCCAGGTGATGAAAAAACAGAAAAAACTGAATAATGCAGATTAGTCACTTTCTGAAGTCTTTTTGAATTGACCAGTCTGTATCTCCAAAAGATAAATTATTTAAACAAAGTTGCAGACCTTTTCTTCACAGATTTTAAGGTTTCGGTGAATTTTTATCTTCTCTGCTCACCATAACATCAAGAAACATTAGGTTGGCTGATGTCAGAATTGATTTTTCAGTGCTGATCTGAGACCTATAGCGGAGTGTAAGTGAACAACAGACAGTGACATGCAAGAGCACAGCTTTGTGACTCTTATGCTACGTTTTGTTGCTACTGGGAGGGAAGAAAAGACACAAAAAACAGTCAAATAAATATAAAGAAGCTGTTTGCATGTATGAAAAGAAGTCAGCAATAGGACACAAAGGCAAGAACTAAGGTCTGAAGAGAAGGAATTAACTTATTTCTCAAAGAAGCCTCAAAATTTATGATCAAGTTAGCAAGTCACAAATAATGGAGCTGCAAAGTGGGCAGGTTATTGTCAAGTTCTGAAACTGTATTTGCATTTGTGCTGAGTTCTCCACTGAGTAATTCCAGTTTTACAGAAGCTGTTACGCCAGACAGAACTTCATGTGGAAAGAAGACTTTGTTAAAAATATACTTGTAAACATTTCCTCTTTCTATCTGATGCATGCCTCAGTGGATGTCATAATATTTAAATGGTTGCTTAGTGTTCAGACTGTGTAAAATGCACAGCTTGGGAATGTACTTAGTCATTTGTGCAGAACTGTGAAGTCAAGGGCAAAAGGCAAGAATGAGTTTGCAGGCTGAAGACTAAACTGCTGGGTGAAAAACAATAAGAATTGTGTTGAATACAGACTCGCAGCACCACTCATACATCTTAAACAGATCTTTGTCAGGCACAAGATCACACAGTCTCCACAGTAATAGTAAAGCAGCATGCCTTCTGTTTTTTACACACTTCTCCCTTTGAAGAATTGTATTTAGGAGCCAAGTCTTTTGATAGATTTGACAAATTTTTATTACTGTGTGTCCAGCACAAGCAGTTCTTCTCAATATACTTAGAGAAGAGCAAAAAATCTTTCAAAAAACACAGAAGTGCTTTCAACTGCCGTCAAGTGAGATTAGACAGTTTAGTGTAACTGCATTGGCTGCAGCCATTAATTGAGAGCCAAGGGAGTTCTATTCTACAGAGAGCAGTGCATTTTACAGTGTATCTCTGATAAAACATCTTCTGGTCAGTATTAACTCCCAAGCATTGTTAAACAGCATAATTGAAAGAAAAATGTCACATAATTTTGCTCCTAAATAATTGATGGCAGCTGAGTATTAGACAAAGGGGTGTATTCTCCTTCCCTTTTCCAAGGCTCTCCAGGCCATGTCTGCAGAAACCAGCTTTCTCTCAGTGGAATTTAAGGGGGTGTAAAAATATTGCAGCTGATAAGGGAAATGTACAGTCTTTTTTTTCTACAGTATTTCTATTTTTTGTAGTTTTCATAACCCTGTTTTGTTTTGCTGGATACATAGATGTGTTCAAGAAAGCAGGGGAAAATACCTTCAAATATGCAAATAAAAGGCATAACTGACAACTTTGTAACAAACACTGCTGGCATGACTGTTGTGCTTAAAGCAGCTTAAGACCTAAAGAAATCTAGGATTAACTTTTCTGTTGAGCCTCATTTTCCAACAGAAAATAGAGAGAGCGCAAAATCAAGTTACAAGATAAGAACACTTAGAAAAGAAAAAAATATTTTTTTCTTGTATTAAAGGACAGATGGACTTTAGAAAAAGAGATTATAAATATTTATTTTTTCACACAGAAATTTTGAAAGCAACTAATTTACCATTTTAGGAATAATTTCCCCTAATTCTAGGGTGACCTTTCTAACTTTTTGGGTTCACAAAGAACCTTATTCACAGTTCATACATAGCTATGAAATTTTGCATAATGCAAGTGACACTTCTTGACCCATTTTCCTCTTCTTTCTTTCTTGTGAATTGCAGCTGTTACATCTGTAGCAGTTTCCATAGTAACACTCAATTTTAGACTTTATACTAAAGGGTGGGATTGAGAATCTTGAGAATGATTGACCAGGAAATAGGTTTAAAATGAACAATTATAAAACATTTAGAGGCTACTAGGAAAACGAACCCCCACAACTGAAGAGCTTTAAACCCTTTCCAGCCCCTTAGAGTGTTAAGCCACCCTTTCAAAACAACACCAAACAGCAGTTCTGAACATATAAATTATTAACACTGCAACCTGGGATTTGCTAGCTGAATGAGACAGTGGTTTCTACTGTGAAGATTATGGTAGTGTAGGTGGGTATTAAATTTTAACAGTAAAAGATCCTGTCATTTCTGCAATAATTCCTCTTTGTCTCAGGAAGTGAGCCTGCCCCAGCAAAGTCTGTGATGGAGTCACATGTGGTAGCATTCAGTTGATCGTAGCAGAAACTGGAAAAATTTCTGTACATGAAGATTTAACAGTGATGATGATAGTTGCTCAGAAAAAAAGTTTGAAAAATTTAACAGGCACTTCTTTTTTTCCCTCTCAAAGTCAACTTTAGGTACCAAAATCTCAACTGCAAACTGTATTGTCTTAGAAGTATGCTTATATGCATTGGGCTAAAGCTGGAAAGGAGAATGTTAGTGTTATAAACTGGCAGAAACCTAGAGACCCTGGAAGATGATTTCAGAGAGTCTGCCATGATTGCTGCACAAGAGCTCCCCATGGAGTGAATACTCACTAGAAATAACTGTTGCAAATCACTTCAGAAGGAAGAACAATAGAGGAGAGAACAGAGATTTGCTCGCTTAGCAGCTAAAATTCTGAACCTTTCACCTCTGGATCCATGCTCAATGCCCAGCTTGAAGTTCTCAGAAAAAGTATTTTCTGCTTCTAAATGGAAAGAACTTACCGTACATAATTAGAAGTGATTTAAAATCAGGAGCTAAAATAGTAGTTTATGGGGTCATGACCTTTTAGCCTGCACATTTTGTCATGGTGCTTTTTACAGCTGGTGACATTTAGTCCAGGGAATAATTTGTCTTGACATGTTTTTGTTTTGCTTTGGTTTTAGTTTTGTAGCAGTACCATATAGATGCTTCTTCTGATAAGTGTTTAGATGCCCTAAATTTAATTATTAGAAAGCTGATTATCTAGCTAATCTTTACATAAACAGAATACTAATTTATTGTAACAGATAAATTGCAATGTAAGTGTATATCTAAAATCAGCATTACAAAGTCATGATCGAATTTCCATGGAAAAAGAATTATCAAACAGACTAAACAGAGAAGGCAGATTGTGTGCTCAAACTAATACCTGCCTGGTAGAAATCGACCATGTGGTGCTTCCAGGTCATCCATAAGTTTTAATTTTATGTAACCACAACAGATACTTGTTAGAAGACTAGAGCAAATCCCATGATTGAGCCTAGAAAATAATATTTATTTCCTGTTATTATCTTTTGCATTATATAATTGTTACTATGTAAGATGACTTAACCCTGTCTCACGTTATACAGTTCTGTCACAGCTGGTTTTCTTTGTAAGAGCTGAAGTTGCTTCAAAGCTCATGCAGTCTGTATCTGTAGTGCATGTGAGCAGCAGCTATAGTTAATTTGTTAACAAAGCCTTCCCTTCAGTCTTTACCAGAGCACACATTCTGTTATATGTAAAATTAATGAACAAATTTTATGCATACACACATACGTACATATTTGCAAATAAAAGCTAGGCCTTCAGGGTTTGAAAGAGCTCTCAGCTTATCCTGATAGGACTTTGCCCACCTTCTTCAGAAATGCTATTATGAGAAAAATAAAAGCATCTTAAGAAACAATTAAGCAGAAGTTTAGCCCTCCACAGCTTAGGGAGAATTGGAGAAAGAAAGAAAACAACAACAACAAAAAAAAACCACAAAAAAACCCAAACCAATGAAACTCAGAGAAAAAAAAAAAATAGTGCAAGATGACTAGTGAAAAAGAGTTAACTGCTTCACTTTGTGGAGCTTGGCAAATGGAAGAACACAAATCATTGCAAAGGAAAAAAACATGCTTGAAAATCTCTGGAGACTGACTTCACATGGCTAATTTACAACCACATGCCGCATCTGTCACTTTTACAAATCAATGCGAGTGCCTACCCTTTAATAGCACAGGGTCACTGGTAAAGGTTGCTAGTGTCGGCCATACAGACGAGACCTTTCAGGATGTCAGAAAAGAACCTCAGTGACGCACATTAACACCCACACGCTCCTTTATGTCACTTCCAATTTACTTTATCTTAAATTGTCAGCTAGCAGTGCTCACTCTCATATTAATAACTAGAGGTTTGCCTCCAAGCCAGGAAAAACAAACCCTGCTGATAGCTTCATGAGGCAGCTGGCTTGCTCTCAGGAAAGCAAAAAGGGAAAGATTGAGGTCTTAGTCCTTCTTAGCAGAGTCTGCTATATTAAAGAAAGGAAAAAGCTTATATGACTTACAGATGGCCCATGTGTAATGTATAGAGAAGCATTTGTATTTTGTTATTTTCTGTAGATACTGCTCAGTAAAAGAGCAATTCACTTCTTTTACAGTACTGGGCTGCAAAAGAAGACCTTAAGGCCACATATCAATATGCAATGTTCCTACAAGCTAGAATGAGTTTCTCTTGTCCTGAGTTTTTATTTCTGAATGGTATTACTATGTAGTTAATCATCTTTCTTACTCTTTTTCCTGTCTTACGAAAGAGAGTTAATAGGCTTGATTCACTTTTTTTTTATTCAACTAGTGGAAGCTGAGTTATGGAACTTAGTGCTGGAGACATTACTTGGGTAAAGCAGTAATGCCAAATGTATCTCAGCCCAGTTAGCAGACAGTTCCCCAAAGTGTGTGTCTGTCCCTGCTCCTTAATAGCACAGAGTAGGATGCAGAGCTAAGTAGTTAGGAAAAGTGCTGATGCAGCCACCAGTACCATGAGTGTAGTTTGCCAGGGTTACTCCTGCGAGATCACAGCTAACCATTGGGTGAAATCACACAGGCCCTGCAGTGTTCCCCATGGTAATTGCAGCTTCCTTCTTTCTTGTATCTAATTGTAATTGTAATCAGGTGAATAAAACTCTAGATTTTCTTCCTGACTTCCTCACATAAGAAACAATTATATATGATTTTGCCTGAGTCTGTACATGTGAGCCTTGCTTTGCAGGCAAATCTTGAGCATGTTCATAAGAAAGCTTAGAAGTGAATGTATTCTTATTTGGATTGTTGTGAAATCTACTCCATGGTAATTTCATTGCGATGATTCTATATTTGAAATGTTATTAACTGCAGCTGTATCTTTTTTAGTCATACTATTTTTAAGACAAAATGTCCTGGCACATTTTTTTTTAGTTTTGTATGGAAGGCATTTCATGCCTCTGGTGTTGTTAGCAAGTTTTATCACCTACTTAATTATTTTTTTTCCTGGTAATTTATAAATACATAAAATGCATAGACCTCAGTAACAATCTTGTGGAACCAGCCTTTGATAATAAGAAAGGCTGAAAGCTTTTCTGAAAGATCAACTGCATGGTATCAGCCAGCTCATGCTTACCCACATGTACTAGGCAATTTATTCAGATACACCTCGTGCCTATACTAGCTATAGCTCCCAGCTACAAAAGATATGTTATTTCCCAGTGTGTCATACTGATCCCAGCAGTAATTAATTATTTTTTTCCATCCTTTTGCAAAATAATTTTAACAGATTGAAGTTGACTTTCAAGTGTGTCATTTCCAGGATTACCCTTGAAACACCTTTAAAGATTGATGTCGCATTTGTCACTTTCATTTCCTGTAGAAGGTAAGTTAAATATATCTGGTTCATCAGCAGTCAAACTTTTGTATTGTAGAACAGACATACCTTAAATACCAATCAATTTAGCAACTGGATGCATGTCTGGATGGCAAAAAAAGATTGAACTAGCTGCCCTCTGTTAAATGTGGACAGAGGACTAAGTACACATCTACAGAAAAAGCTGTAAGGTTTATTCAGACTCATAAGCTTCTGATGAGAACTAGCTCTATTAGTTACTTCTGCTGAGGTGACTGAGTATTGCCATAGGAAATAATAATGAACCTAGTCGTCAATGATATAAAGCTACATGCATTTCACAGTAGCTGATCTACATCTTGTGGCAGATAGTTGGAGAAAGTGGGCTGTAACTACATCTGACAGACACTGACCAAAATAAGGAAGTTACATAAGTAATTTATAAGTTGTAAGGAAAATTTTGCCCCTGAATTTTCCTCTATTAGGCTAGTGTTTACAAGGGTAAAGTAGACACATTTCTTGATATGATAGCAGAACAGAAAAAAACCTTGCAGAGTTGTTACTGCTGTTGTGTACAAGAAAATGATATAGCTCTTCTGCAGTGAAGCAAAACATTTTCTCTGTTGAAGTGATTTTCGAAGTATACGAAGAGGTGTTAATAAAAAAAAAAACACAGCTATGAAGGATATTTCTGGAGTTTTATTTTTTGAAAATGAATGCAGGTTTTCAAGCAGTTATTTCTGCTCTCAGGCTCTGATGATATCTGCCACATTCACACTGTGACTTGGCAGACACAAGCTACAGATTAAGGTAGAGGCTGCTGCTGTTTAGAGCAGATTTCTAGGCTTTTTTCTATTATACCATTATGTTATCCCAGGTTAAAAAACAATGGTTCTTCAGCAAACCTTTCTTCAGGATTTCCAGCACAGTCTGACTGTGCTATATTGTGGTAATCACTGTAATTAAGAAGCTTTGTTTTACTAACAGGTACTTTACCATGAATGCGTGCAGTGTATAGTGGATACTGCACTGGTGATGGGTATTTCGGTCATATTTTAATTTAAACAGTCAGGATTTTAAATAAAATACAACCACACAGAGAATCAACAGGGTGATACAGAATAAGGCATAGGTGCAATAGGAAAGACAGTTCTATGCCGGAAAAGGCTAGTGTTTCATCAGTCCAAGATGCAGTTTGGTTTCATTTCTCACCAATGCTTTCCACAATGACAGATAACTGCACAAACTCCTCAAGAGATGAAACTGGATACACCTGCTCAGCAGCTTTAGTGTTATACACTCAGCTTTCACTCAGTTGCTTCCAGTACACCATTGTCACTTGTGCCAAGTTGACAGTCTTGGTCATGCCTTACCAGCTTTGGTTCAAGAAAACTTTAAAAAATATAGTACTTACTTGTGGTTAAGATGAAGAAACTGTTCCTAATTTTTTTTTAATTTTTTTTTCTTGCAGTTTTAGTAATTAAAATATGTTTGGGATAAAGAACACACTGAAGGTGTTTGGTAAAGATGATCAGTGTTGTTAAGAGATAAGTGCATAGTATCACTTCTAGCTCTTCCACTCTCTTTATCCAGACTATGTTGTGCATAGGAGCAATCTTGATGTACCACATTGGAGTCAATTCTTGAACCATCAGTAACTGCAAAGCTCTGAAACTCCAGACAACAGCTGGTGCACCTGTAGAAATTTTGTTCAGAAAACCTGGTCTAACATTGCTAATTCCCCTTTATCAGTGATTTAGAATTAACATCCTTCCTAATGCCTCATATGGGACAAGTGATGGCAGATAACCCCCTTAAGGCCAAATACACCACACAGGAGATACAAGCTAAGAAAATTAGGAGAGTGGACTGCTCTTTAGATTACACTAGCTGTAAAAAAGAAGAAAAAAATTAAAATGGTCTATTTAGACAGAGACTGGGTTGGATTAACAATAAAAGTGTAAGAATTACAAGAGTTCCATTTTGAATATATTTTTCTCAAAGAAGTATATAATTTTTTTCTATAAGGAAAATTAACATAGTCCATATTTTCTCAGCTCTCTTGCCTGAAGAGAGTTTTATTTTATTGTTGTAGACTCAGCTCTCACTGCTCTATCTTTTTTCTTAATTCAAAGAACTCCAAGGGATTTCTCCCCCCCCTTCCTTCATTTTATGGTTTTTGATGTTCTCTAGAGAATATAGGTGGGTGAATAACATAAAATTTTATCTGTGTATCTCCCCTGCTCAGCGAGATCCCACAAAAGAAAATGGAAAGAATAATCAACACTGGTCAAGGAGTTAAAGGCTGAACTTCATCTATAATCACACAGTACTTTCACATGGCTGAGTGAGGAGCAAGCAGATATCATTATTCTCTGATGTTCTTTTGTAAGACACATCTTCATTTGAAAGCTTACTTTAAAAGTGGGTTTTTCCCTGCTAACATTTTCAGCAAAATTCCAGATTATGCTCTAGATATTGAAATTGATTCCTTTTATAAAATCTCCAATAGCTCTGCATTTGTTGTTATCAAATACTATGGCATAAAACTGAGAATGTACTGAGCTTCAAAGAAATGTTGGCACAAACAATGCAAAAATCTTCATACTTTGCTCCCACTCCTAGGAGGCAGGAGGAGGAACTACCCAAAGGGGATCTGCAATCCTCACTTGCTCTGGGTGGTATAGAAAAGAAGAGGTGCAAGGTGGCATTAGCCGATGTAAAGCTACTACAGAAATATTATGCTGTTCAAGCATTCTTGGGATGCTGGCAAGGGTCCTGGAATAGTGTATCAAACCAAAATAAATTCAAAGACAGAAATGAAACCTGAGAACTACATCCATCTGTTCCTGTTATTTGTGTTTAATAAGGTAGCCTTGATTTCTTGAACAGATCCCTATTGTCTCCTTACATTTGCAATTAGTTCTGAGCAGTAGTGTTGTCATCTCTTTCATTCTGGACGCAAATCAGAAATCACAGACTTAGTGCAAGCCCCAGATAACCTCTTTCTGACTATGGGTGCTCTCAACACCCACCTGGAAGAGAATGCTCCCACATGTAGAGATTACTCAAGAAGCTACGAGATTTCATGATATTTTACTGACAAACTGACATGACATTAGGCATAATCTAGAAAAATTGTGTAAACTCCACCTAGGTTAAGCAGATATTACATAATGATTTTTTCTGTGCTAGCCAGCTGGCAAAATAAAATATGGGAGCACTTAAATGCTGGTGTTCCCATAGAAGCTCAAGCCTCTTCTGGGTAGAAAAATATTTCAAAAAATCAGCTTCATACTAGGCTTCCTCTTTGAGTGTTGTAATTTGGACATGCACCTTAAGCCTTCACTTGTGTCCTAAGTTTTCCAAAAGTGTCCCATTGTGCAGTGTGTTTATCTGTGCAGTATCCACCCTGCTCCATATCTGCTCTCCATTTGGATTGCATTTCTTGTGAAGCATCTGCCTCTGAGTTGGTGTGTGCAGCAGTGAGATAAAGATTTAATTGTACAACTGGGCTTGTTCATTCTTTGTTTATATAGAACAATAAAAGTACCTTGTGTCTTCTGCCTGGTAATCCTAGTGGTACAAGTCACGTCTATTTTTTTTTAGGTCTTGCTCAAGAAGATTTGTCTTAGTGAATAAGAATTTTTGCAAATATAAATCTGGGCAATAATTTTTTTCTTAGCCATAAAAGCTTTTACCAGTCACTTAAAAAATAGACATAGATGTGCTATTGTGTACCACATAGGAACTAAACCAACACCTTTGTCATACTAACTTTGATTATGTTGTTATACATTATTTTGAAAAAAATATATTCCAAGGCATTTTTCAAACATTTATTCTCTTAAAATAGCAAAGTAATTCTGTAAATTATTCGTTTTCTTTGCAATTATTCCTAAATATTCTAAGAGGCATGGACCTCCACCCTCTATCAATGAAGAAAACAATAATCAAGAAAAGTTCTGGGCATGAGCCAAACACTATTTTTGGTTTTAATTTATTCTTTCACTTCCATGTTATTCAAATCTTCTGAAGTATCAAACCATTTTCATCTCTGTTTTTCTTTTCTAGTGTAAAAAAAAAATCTATTTACTTAAGTGTGTTGACTTCAGTCTCCCTTTCAGGCAGTTCTTTGGTTTCATGTACATGATGTTATTACTAAAGGTAAGCTTCAGTATATTAATGATTTCCTGGACCTGAAAGTAACAGAGCTGACTGGTAGTAATGACTGTGCTGTTACTGCAATGCTTATGAAAAAGCATCCTTTGGGTAAAATCATACTGAATGTTTTAGTAATACTGGATGGAACCTGAATCTCTATTTTTATATTTTTTTTCAATCCTAAATTCTGTCTTGTGTTCTTCAACTAAGATGTACAATAAAGGTGTTCATACATACCAAAGCAATGGCCTTTTTTTATTCTGTGATGTAGGAAACATGAAAAGAAATTTTGACCTTTGGGATTGCTTGTTTTCCTTTCTAAAGAAGAAAAGAAGATTAAAAAAAATGAAAGCAGCTACTCAGAACTGATTAGAACTTAAACAGAAGAGCAAAAAAATAAAAGGAAAATAAAAAATTACAATGAGGCAGAATTGAAAATATTTACAAAAATTCTACATCTTTGTTTCAAGGCAGTATTCCTTTGAAAGTCCATGAGTATTTTCTGATAATCATTAGTATTTTGTCTGCACTAGCATAATAATTAGTTATTATGTTAGTCATAAGACACTAAAGAATAAAAACCTATGAAGATTACTGCTATGGTAAGACAAAGCATTCTTGGGTCAAAAGATGCAAAATACCAGTCACTGAATTTACTGCAATGGCTAAGACACGACACCTACCCTGAAAAGCTCCTCTATCTGAAGTTTGAAGTTACAGTAAGACCTAAACAGTGTGGAATACAGACCTGAGAGCAAAATGCTATGATTAGCAAAAGAAACAACAGGGCAGAAAACAAGATAATTTACCATAAAGAAGATAGGAAATAAGAAAAAGCAAGATTAAATGCTAACAAGGAGCCTATTTCTGGAAGATATAGTCAGAAATTATTACCTCCTATTTTTTTTAGAAGCAGCTTAGAAATGGATGTAAGGTAGATGTTGTTAAACAACATTATGTTCATTTAAACCATGCTTTTGATCAAAATTATTCAAAGAATTGATGGCAGGAGGCAGAAAGAAAAAAGACAGAAGGAAACAGAGTCAGTTTCTTTTATTTGCTTAAAGGTTGAATTAATTCTAATTAAATAATCTCTCTTGATTTGCATTGAGTAGTAATGATGTTTTCTTCCCCAGGCACTGAAGTATGTTTTACAGTTTCAGCAGCACTCTGTTTAAATCCTATTACTGCCTACCAGTATAAACAAGAAGTTTAGCATGATTATTTGGGATGTTCCACTTATTTAAAGCTGGATTTGTTACTACATCTATCAATAAATTCACTATGTATTTAGACCGTAAGGTAGAGTGTGATCATCTCTTGGTCTTTCTCTATCGCTTAGAGTGTTGCAATTATCTTGTTTCTAGAGAGAAATTTTCACACTATATTTTTAAAGGTCTGTTTTAAAATATTTTATTCCTTAGAGTTGTATCTTTTAGAAAATTTGGCATAGTGGGCATAACAGATCAAATAGTCTTGAACAGGTGTTTTTAGGGTGGAATAAGGTATATATATTTGCAGGACTTCCTCTGAAGCAAAGGATAAGAACTGATGAGCCCTTCAGACATATGCTGCCTCTGTCATCCTTATTTTACATAGGTGACAGAGAGACCATATGTTTGTACAAAAATAAATTCTTAGGAGTAAATGTGTAACACAACATTGACAAGTCCCATTGAGCAAAATGCTGGAGACTTTTTCAAGAGTGAAGGATGTTAACAAGTGAGGTTGCCTAATGTGGACTACCAGTCTTCAAGCATCCTGTCCACACTGCTTGTTCTGAGCTCAGGCCAAATGAACTCCTGGGAAAGTTCAAATACTGTCATTTTGAGGTGTTTGGAAGGCCTGAATGGATATTTATTCCTTGTAAAGTGGGTAATGATTTCATAACCAGTCATCAGACAACATTTTTAATATTACTACTGCAGCTAATTAGGTTCTGTAACATTGCCTTTTTCCTCCTATGGATGGACCACTTCTGGACACGATTAGCTCAACCCTGTTAGAAGTTTCATGGTTGGTTTTTTGCATGCCATCAAACACTCTAGGGAGGGGAAAACCTGTGACTTGTTCCAGAGGGCTGGATGAGGTTCAGGGTAAGGGAACAGCCCCTCACCCACACATCTCTGTGTCATGATCCTGCATGCTTCCATCCTACCAAGAGACTTTTCTCTTCCTCTTCAGTTACAATTCTCCCACCTCTCGCTGGGGAGCCTTACAGGACCAGAACATTTATCAAGTAGGTAGATAACTAGAGAAAAAAACCCCTGCTAGCTATTTTAAAAATGTGATTTCTTCCTATTAGTACCACATTTCTGGAAAGAAGTACTCCAAAACTCATTTAGGTGCCACAGTCTCCATTGATTTTCTTAATACATGTGTAACTCCAGTGAACTTCTTTGCTCATTAAGACCCATTAGCTGCTTTACGGCATGATATCATAATCATTAGAGAGTTACTCATTGCTAATTGAATGTTTAAGACCTCTGCAATTCATATGGAGTAAATTTGTCTAACATATGAGGACTTTGTTGATAATTTTCCTTATTTGTCATTTTTATAGTATATGTTGTAATTTAAGCTTATTCTCTGTTAATATACAAATGCTGTATCATAGCTATTTGCTTTTGCAAAGTGGTTTTGTGCAATTTGGAGAGAGGAGGTATTAAATATTTAAATTTTTGTTAGAGGGCTTACGCTGGCTAATTTTCCCAAATCTTTTCAAGCTTGAAGTCATTATCTGGCATGTGGTAAAATCTAATATAAATGTTATTTTTATTTTCTGATTTGAACTTAAGAGGATATACAGCATAGGACTATGGCTCTTTTTCTTGCTGACCGAAACACATAGATAATATAAAAATGTACACAAAAGTAAGGTTCTTTGTTGGGAAAACTGCAGTTTAACAAGATCAGATTAAATTTAGCACAGAATGCAACCATGCTCAAAGATTGCTGAACTCTTATTAGCATCATTGCACATCTTCTCATGCAAGAGAAATAGTTGGACTTGAACAAGTTTTGGTACCTTATTAGAACTGCAGTGCCTGTGTACTTAAAAGTTTAGGGTACTATCAACATAGAAAGAGAAGTCCATGAACTGTGATGTGATGCTGTGATGTGGTCCCCTACCAGTGATTTCATCATTTGGCTTGTTCTATTAGAAAAAGTAATCTTCAAAGAAGTCCTTGCAGAAAGCTGTACAAACATGTTTGTACTGTTTATGGCAGTTGTAATTCATGTCTATTTTTTTTACACGTGTCTCTTGCGTCTACATTTTATTCAAACAGAACTGGTTATTTGTTTTGCTTTTCCATCTTCTCTAGTACCGGGGTTTTATTTTATTTTATCATGTTATTGTTACATTTTATACAATAGAACAGAAAATGAAAAAACCTCTTGTGCCTTTTTAGAGAGAAGATCTTCCTGGCACTCTAAATAGGCTACAGCAATTTACAAGTAAAATTGTAAAAAATGGATGATATATGAATTGTATCTCCTCAGTGAATAATACCTATGATCCTCAATATACCACAGAAATTCAGACATCTGTTCTGTTAAACTTCTGATTGCATGAAAATTGTCCTTAAACACAAAAACCCCTGTGACTAGAGTATGTGGGTATCTTTAGTGCTACAGTTGTCAGCTCTAGTTAGATATAATAGAGACTGACTGTGATGTGCTTCAGAGAACCTTAAATGATGGAGTCAGTGCTGTATTGAAAAACAGAAATTGCAAGTATCTCTACTAAGATATTCTAATGGATATAATTGAACCTCATCAGGTAATTCTATTTCTTGTGCTAGATCCTATTTTGCAAAACTGCATGTGTAAAATATCTAAATATCTTATTTTTATTTCTATGTTTGGGATCTTTTCAGGTCACCATCTCAGACAAACAGTAAAAGGTTTGGGCCCGGATTTTCAAAGCTGACTTTAACAGTCAGTTTTTCATCCCATTAGTACTGCACAATAGTGTATTTTGAGGACAAGCTTTACACTACCTTGAGATTATATTTGCTTTCAGCCTCCAGTTGTGACTTTTACCTCTGATATCACTTTTTTTTTTTTTTTTTTTTTAGACCATCATTATCTTTTTTTTTTTTTAGACCATCATGATCTGATTTTTCCCAGATGTTATTTATCAATCTTGGTCTAAGTCTGATATGATGCTTATCCTACCTGATTTCTGGTGCTTGCATTGCCTCTTGCTTCCAGTCATTTGAATGACACTATTTTTCCATTCTTACAAAAAAAAGTCCTTGCTGAGATGGGTTAACTTCTTTCAATGGCTAGGTGATTATACAGACATTTTCCCTATTTTATTATTTTATATTATTTTTAAAAACAGATTTTTCCTTCATCTCTGTCCTTGAATATTGTCATTAGACCTTCTGCAATATTTCAGAGAAAATCGGAGGCTTAATGGAGTGGTTACCTTTAGTTGACATGAAATATTTCTTAAAACTTACTGCACTAACATAATGCACTCCATTTTCTATTTTCAAGCCTTTGAAGAAGTGCTATATGATATCATAGAATCATAGAATCTTAGGGGCTGGAAGGGACCTCGAAAGATCATCTAGTCCAACCCCCCTGCCAGAGCAGGGTCACCTAGAGTACATCACACAGGAATGTGTCCAAGTGGGTTTTGAATGTCTCCAGTGAAGGAGACTCCACAACCTCCCTAGGCAGTCTGTTCCAGTGCTCTGTCACTCTTACAGTAAAAAAAAAATTTCAGATATTCACCTTGAACCTCCTATGCTCCAATTTGCACCCATTACCCCTTGTCCTATCACTGGTCATCACTGAGAAAAGCCTAACTCCGTCCCCCTGACACTCACCCCTTACATATTTGTAAACATTGATGAGGTCACCCCTCAGTCTCCTTTTCTCCAAGCTAAAGGGACCCAGCTCCCTCAGCCTTTCCTCATAAGGGAGATGTTCCACTCCCCTAATCATCTTCGTAGCTCTGCGCTGGACTCTTTCGAGCAGTTCCCTGTCCTTTTTGAACTGAGGGGCCCAGAACTGGACACAATACTCCAGATGTGGCCTCACCAATGCAGAATAGAGGGGGAGGAGAACCTCTCTTGACCTACTAACCACACCCTTTCTAATGCACCCCAGGATGCCATTGGCCTTCTTGGCCACAAGGGCACATTGCTGGCTCATGGTCATCCTCCTGTCTACCAGGACCCCCAGGTCTCTTTCACCTACACTACTCTCCAGCAGTTCAGCCCCCAACCTGTACTGGGACATGGTGTTGTTCTTCCCCAAATGTAAAACTCTGCACTTCCCCTTGTTGAATTTCATCATGTTTCTCCCCGCCCAATTCTCCAACCTATCTAAGTCTCTCTGAATGGCAGCACAGCCTTCTGGTGTGTCAGCCACTCCTCCCAGCTTAGTGTCATCAGCAAACTTGCTGAGGGTACATTCTATACCCTCATCCAGGTCGTTGATGAAGATGTTGAACAACACCGGTCCCAGTACCGACCCCTGAGGGACTCCACTAGTCACACACCTCCAACCAGATTCTGCCCCATTGACTACAGCTCTCTGACTCCTTCCTTTCAACCAGTTCCTAATCCACCTCACTTCCTGATCACCAAACCCATACCTGATCAACTTATCTACAAGGATGCTGTGGGAGACGGTGTCAAATGCTTTACTGAAATCAAGATAAACCACATCTACCGCTCTACCATCATCTATCCACCTAGTAATTTCCTCATAGAAGGCTATGAGGTTAGTAAAACATGATTTACCCTTGATAAAACCATGTTGGCTGTTGAACATTGCAAGTCTCTGCTTCTTACTCTATGGAAGAAAATAGATTTATCCAGACTCTTATTTACTTTTCAGCTTCATTATTTTTCTTCCTAGTAGCTGGAAGATTTCTTCTGTAATGCAAGAGGTATTACTTTTTTTACCTCCATTTATGGTACTTTTTCAGTTCTTGTTTTGTTTCCCTTCCTTCTCTTCCTTTAGAGTTCTGTGTGCACAAATCTTGCATGACATTCAAATCATAATAACCATGTTTTTCCATTTTACCAAGCAGATTTAATCAGATGAGGCCTCTGAGGTATTGTGAGTATCAACAGGCGATACAGAACTGACTTCAGGAGGTAAAAGTGTAGTGATGGATAGAGACCAGAAACCAGCGCTGCATCCATGTTGCAAAAAAAACTGCAGAGCCTGCCTGCTAAGGACCTTCTCTGCTCAGACAGTCTCTTCCCCTAGGCACCATGCAGAACAACCACTCAACCTGAAAATGCCACAAACTGGATAGCTGGGGTAACTCACTGTATACGAAATATTTTTGGGGGGGTATACATACAATTACAGCCTATCTTCATTCCTATTTTTAATTTCACTAGCCATGGCCTCTCCATAGGGAGTAAACTAGGGTCTATTGTTAAATTAAAACCCAAACTGCTGCAAATACAGACAATGATGTTGTTCATTTAATTTACCAATACAAAACTGATCCATAGGAATCTCCCCAGCCATCATATTTTGTGTCTGTAATCTTACATGTATCTGTGTTTGGTCTTGTATATAAATGTATGCAAGATGAAATCTGTGAAGTACTGTAAATTAATTCAGTTCCAGTCTATTAAAGCCCTTAATAACTTTAAAATTCATTTTAAATAGAGGTAAATGAGGAACCAACAGGGAGAAGTGTGATGCTGGACCTTGTCACCAACAAGGAAGGGCTGGTGAGGGTTGCTAAGCTCAACGGCAGCCAATGTTATTGCAACCATGAAATAGTGGAGTTCAAGATCTGTAGGCCAGCAAGGAGGGCTCACAATAAGCTTAGTCCTACTCTTGACTTCAGGAGGGCAGATTTCAGCCCCTTCAGAGATCTGCTTGAGAGAGTATCATTGGATAACATCCTGGTGGGAAGAGGGGCCCATGAATATTTAAGGCTGATATTTAAGGATCACCTTCTCCAGGTCAAAGAGTGATGCGTCCCAATGGAGAGAAAGTCAGGTAGAAAATCCAAGAGGCTGGTGTGGATGAGTAAGCAGCTCCTAGAAAAAACTCTAACTGAAGAAGGAAGCTTATACAGGGTTGAAGCTAGGACAGGTACCCTGGGAGGATTGCAGAGAGGTTGTTCAAGAAGCCAGGGATCAGGTTAGCAGAGCCAAATCCCAGATAGAATTAGATCTCACCAGGGATGTAAAGAGCAATAAGAAAATCTTCTACAGGTATGTTGGGGATAAAAGGACAACCAAGAAAGATGTAGGCCCTCTCCTGAAGTAAACGAGAGACCTAAATACCCAGGACATTGAGAAAGCTGAGGTTCTCGATGACTTTGCATCAGTCTTCTCTCTGGATGCAACAGAAAATTTCTCATTACAATGATGATTCTTCATTGTAAAAACCTGATTTGATCAAAATCTTCAATGCTGAAGTAAAAATCCTGGATCTTGATCAAGCACTCTAACTTTAGTCACACAGTTCGTTAACTTGAGGCAATGCTATTTACTGTAATATTGAGAAATAACTGTTAAAACCAAATCTTGTATCTAAACATGAACCAAAGCCTGCTGGTCAGTCCTTTTAACTGTACAACTGCAATAGATTGATTTAAGGATAAATATCTACATTAGTAAAGTTTAAGCTACAGGAAATAATATACTAAGGGACAACAAATATAGGGCCATTAGCAAAGTGCTTTCTCTGTATTAATTACATTTTAAACAAACAAGCTTGTTCACTGTTGTAAGAAGTGCACTTATGCAAACAGTTTAAACTGAAAGCAGAATATTTTGAAAAAGAAAATATTACATCCTTTACTTATTTTGGTAGAGAATTACAACAAATTATTTCATTCTTGCTCTCTGGTAAATCAGTGACCATTACAACATAGGTTCACTTTAAAATTTTGTCAGTTTACACGTGTTTACTTGGCACATGCAGTGACACTCTCCAGTGGATGTTCCAGCCAAGCAGAAACAAATCGTTTAAGATTTTGCTGTTTTAATTTGGTATTTGAAGCTTGCCTACTGGTATTTCAGGTATTTCATTGTTTCAGTACCGTGGTGGTTTCTGAGGGTTCTGTTAATATGTATAGACATGTGATTTGAAAGTTATTTTTGTTTCAAAATATGTTATCTATTTGAGATTCAAATATTCCTGCCTGCTCAAATGAAAAAATCTATGAACATCTTATGGCTCCTAATAAAGTGGCTTCTGATACAAAGTCACTGCTCAGATTTAGTATTAAGCATATTTTCAAAATTAACTGCATGTATTTGTCTTTCACCTATTTCTGCTACAGAGAAATATGCCTCTCTTTCACCGTAATTCCCACATCCAAAACAGCAGAATCTTCATGCTGTGGTAGAGTCTAATCTGTCCAATGTATGTATCCCCTTACTGTCACACGCACTAGACTAATTTATTTAATTCACTCCTTTTTGCAGTTGGAGTTAGACCTTAGGAACTACCATAGAGGTGAGCAGGATTTAATTTTTATGGAGGTTGGAAAAAGTTTCCAAAGTCAAGACTACTCCCCCCAGGTCACATGGCAGCCAGCCTCCCACTGTTTCAGAGGATGTGCTGGAACAAATCCACAGAGTCCCAGCACTAGACCTCAGGAGGCCTCAGTTTGGTGGTGCCACACGAGCAAAAAAGCCACTCCAGCAGCTGGGTCCTGCACCACAGCCAGGTCCAAAGCTGCTTCTGTCCATGAGGCTGGGCATGATGTGGCAGTTTGAATGGGACCACTGTCCCCTGGCAAGGTATCCCCAGGGCATTTGTAGGTGCCTGTGCTCTCTTTGATGTTTCAAAACTGTCTTCACAGGTGGTGTCATGTCTTGTTTACTGATTCTTGGGATTTGCCTCGAGCCTGTCAGACTTGATGCTTTGCACAGTCATACCCTTCACTTATAACACTGGTACATTTGCACTCCAACTCCTTTATTTTGCTGGATCTCTCTTACATCTGGGTCCATTATATAGTGCTAAGTTATGTTGCTGCAATATCTTCTTCAAGATCTGAAAGCCATTTTTTTTCTTTAAAGATATATTTTCGTAACCATGCATTTTCTTGGCCTTTCTTTTGCAAATTATTCAAGATTCTGAATGGGTACTGTAGGCCTTTAACTGGCTCCCAAAGATTAATTTTAAAGACTGTAATGATCACATTCTATTGCTCTCCAATATTCTAACTTAATTTTTGACACAATTAAAAATTAATTACTTTAATTACTTTTACTCCTCTAAAACCTTTGCATAGTGTAGTTATGCTTAGTACCACTCCTTACACCAATTTATATACTTTTTAAGCTGGGTTAGAAATTTAAAAAAAACCCCACACAGCTATAGTAAGATGAATGCTAAAAATTATTTCTTAAAGTAACAACTTCAAATATTATAAACTAACAATTTCAAGTAGGAAAACTATTATAAAGTTGTTTTATCAGTTCAATATAAAGTAAAACTCCACAAATTCTTTCATCAATAATTTACAAATTAGGAGTACATTCAAAAGAACTTAGATATATGTCTTTCTGTTTCTCTGAAAAGATTAAGTTGTATAAAGCTAGTCTACTTTTCCTTATAGTTTGGCATGTTTACAATGTAGATAACATAAATAATAGAAATAAGCTGAAACAAAAAACCTTTACTGTGAATAGTCTTGAAGTTTTAAGAACAACATATTCTGGTTTGACTTTAATGTCAGATCCGTAATTTTGTAATGTAGATAAACTTAAACCCTGACCTTTGGGGAAACTGGGTTGATAGATGATTTTTTTACTCACCAGCATCAATAAACACATCACATTAATAAAGATTGCTCAGTGAAAAGAGATTCTTCATTTTTAGACCCTTTGCATTGGTTTTGTTAGTCCTTCAGTGCCAATATTTGTTTTTTTTTTTATTTTAAAAAAATATTATATATATATATATAAAATAAAAAAAAGCCTAAAGGTGTTATCAGTCTTTTTTGATAGAACAAAATAATTTTTAAAGGACTTTTTTTTGTGTGTGATTGTCTTATCATATCTTTACAAAATAAATATAAACCAGAGAAATCACCAATACCTCATATGCACAATAATGACTTCCTTTCTTTTTCTGATCATTATTGCAGATTGATCCTCATGTACACAACACCTTTTACATTCTTTCTCTATTTGCATAGCTGTATCACCATAATATTAATGTGAGAAAATGTTAATGGTTTCATTTGTTGGCTGTATATGTTTTCTTTTTATGTCTTCATACTTTCAGGCTCAATTTGACTGAGGAAGAAGTCTTAGCAACTGTACTGTATACAAAACTATTTTAATGATATAGATTAAATGAAGAAATCCTGAAAAAATACAAGACAGTTGCTAGCTGGCTCCTAGACTGGTTGCATAAGAATTAGAAACAATTTAGATGTAATCTGGTTTTTATTTTAAATATAAACAATTACTGGGAGATATTTTAAAGAAACTATCAAGACAGTGAGTACACAAATTACAAATATAACTCCAAGAATCATATGCTCATTTAGTCAGGAAGATTAAATCATTTGTAGAAATTGTATGTCCTAAAGGAAATAATCAAAACACCTCTGATTTTATATTTCAAATACACAGTATATTTTATGAACTTTTCACAAAATAATGATTACATACAGAAATCAATTATAAATGAAACAGATAATCTATTTTTATAAAGGTTTTAGCTTAAAAGAAAACTTACTCATCTGTGTAAAAAAATATTTATCAGTTTTCAATGAATGCAAAGCAGTAACATAATTTGTCATGTTTTGCATTAATATGTTAAGATGAGTTCTGAAACAGGATCATAAATCATCCCTTACTTACCTGAAAGAATATGTAGACTTATGAGCTTCAAAGACCTTTTTAATGAAACTGGCTGAATTCCAAATTTTAGAAAAGAACAGGGAAATGCAGAGCAGTGTTATGACTTCTTCAGGGTGGTACGGTAAGTTAGAGGTTATCAATAACTCATCAATTCCTGAACTTCAGCGACATTCTCAGAGCGTGAGGTAAAACTGCTTTCTCTTATCACAGTATGTTTATGAAGAAAAGGATTTGCAGTGCAAGAGCTCTGATTTAGTACACAGGGAAGTTTCGTTGCTGCCTCTTCTCAATTTGTCCCTGCTTCTCAACACTTAGAATTTTTTTGCTTACACAGATAATGGAGTGCTAACAGTTCAGGGATACATTCTGCCTTTCCAAAAGTCAGAAAACCCACAAAAGCTCTATTATAATTGTACAAGTATTATCATTTTTGTTGTTATTGTTGTTATTATTATTGCTGTTATTATTATGCATCTAAAAGAAAACACAGCAGAAGATGCAGAAGAGTGCTGATGCTGAAAGAAGACAACAGCAGCATCAAGAAAGGAGGCAGCATGTGCAGCTTGGGATGAAGCTGAGCACCCTGTGAAGGGGTTCAGGAAGCTCAGCATTGACAATAAGTAGTAGACTTGCTGAGTGAAGGAGGACTGTAGTGGGTCAGGGTTTGTTCAGGGAACTTGTGTGAGGAGGGATTTTCAACGGAGTTTTGAAGGACCATTTGGCTTGATTCAGCTTGGGTAGCCAGTACAAAAACACACTACTTTTGTGGTTACCTCTGCCATATATTACAC
>NW_009953721.1:1367704-1409034 GCF_000747805.2 Chaetura pelagica | reverse complement strand
CCACTGTCCCCTGGCAAGGTATCCCCAGGGCATTTGTAGGTGCCTGTGCTCTCTTTGATGTTTCAAAACTGTCTTCACAGGTGGTGTCATGTCTTGTTTACTGATTCTTGGGATTTGCCTCGAGCCTGTCAGACTTGATGCTTTGCACAGTCATACCCTTCACTTATAACACTGGTACATTTGCACTCCAACTCCTTTATTTTGCTGGATCTCTCTTACATCTGGGTCCATTATATAGTGCTAAGTTATGTTGCTGCAATATCTTCTTCAAGATCTGAAAGCCATTTTTTTTCTTTAAAGATATATTTTCGTAACCATGCATTTTCTTGGCCTTTCTTTTGCAAATTATTCAAGATTCTGAATGGGTACTGTAGGCCTTTAACTGGCTCCCAAAGATTAATTTTAAAGACTGTAATGATCACATTCTATTGCTCTCCAATATTCTAACTTAATTTTTGACACAATTAAAAATTAATTACTTTAATTACTTTTACTCCTCTAAAACCTTTGCATAGTGTAGTTATGCTTAGTACCACTCCTTACACCAATTTATATACTTTTTAAGCTGGGTTAGAAATTTAAAAAAAACCCCACACAGCTATAGTAAGATGAATGCTAAAAATTATTTCTTAAAGTAACAACTTCAAATATTATAAACTAACAATTTCAAGTAGGAAAACTATTATAAAGTTGTTTTATCAGTTCAATATAAAGTAAAACTCCACAAATTCTTTCATCAATAATTTACAAATTAGGAGTACATTCAAAAGAACTTAGATATATGTCTTTCTGTTTCTCTGAAAAGATTAAGTTGTATAAAGCTAGTCTACTTTTCCTTATAGTTTGGCATGTTTACAATGTAGATAACATAAATAATAGAAATAAGCTGAAACAAAAAACCTTTACTGTGAATAGTCTTGAAGTTTTAAGAACAACATATTCTGGTTTGACTTTAATGTCAGATCCGTAATTTTGTAATGTAGATAAACTTAAACCCTGACCTTTGGGGAAACTGGGTTGATAGATGATTTTTTTACTCACCAGCATCAATAAACACATCACATTAATAAAGATTGCTCAGTGAAAAGAGATTCTTCATTTTTAGACCCTTTGCATTGGTTTTGTTAGTCCTTCAGTGCCAATATTTGTTTTTTTTTTTATTTTAAAAAAATATTATATATATATATATAAAATAAAAAAAAGCCTAAAGTTGTTTTCAGTCTTTTTTGATAGAACAAAATAATTTTTAAAGGACTTTTTTTTGTGTGTGATTGTCTTATCATATCTTTACAAAATAAATATAAACCAGAGAAATCACCAATACCTCATATGCACAATAATGACTTCCTTTCTTTTTCTGATCATTATTGCAGATTGATCCTCATGTACACAACACCTTTTACATTCTTTCTCTATTTGCATAGCTGTATCACCATAATATTAATGTGAGAAAATGTTAATGGTTTCATTTGTTGGCTGTATATGTTTTCTTTTTATGTCTTCATACTTTCAGGCTCAATTTGACTGAGGAAGAAGTCTTAGCAACTGTACTGTATACAAAACTATTTTAATGATATAGATTAAATGAAGAAATCCTGAAAAAATACAAGACAGTTGCTAGCTGGCTCCTAGACTGGTTGCATAAGAATTAGAAACAATTTAGATGTAATCTGGTTTTTATTTTAAATATAAACAATTACTGGGAGATATTTTAAAGAAACTATCAAGACAGTGAGTACACAAATTACAAATATAACTCCAAGAATCATATGCTCATTTAGTCAGGAAGATTAAATCATTTGTAGAAATTGTATGTCCTAAAGGAAATAATCAAAACACCTCTGATTTTATATTTCAAATACACAGTATATTTTATGAACTTTTCACAAAATAATGATTACATACAGAAATCAATTATAAATGAAACAGATAATCTATTTTTATAAAGGTTTTAGCTTAAAAGAAAACTTACTCATCTGTGTAAAAAAATATTTATCAGTTTTCAATGAATGCAAAGCAGTAACATAATTTGTCATGTTTTGCATTAATATGTTAAGATGAGTTCTGAAACAGGATCATAAATCATCCCTTACTTACCTGAAAGAATATGTAGACTTATGAGCTTCAAAGACCTTTTTAATGAAACTGGCTGAATTCCAAATTTTAGAAAAGAACAGGGAAATGCAGAGCAGTGTTATGACTTCTTCAGGGTGGTACGGTAAGTTAGAGGTTATCAATAACTCATCAATTCCTGAACTTCAGCGACATTCTCAGAGCGTGAGGTAAAACTGCTTTCTCTTATCACAGTATGTTTATGAAGAAAAGGATTTGCAGTGCAAGAGCTCTGATTTAGTACACAGGGAAGTTTCGTTGCTGCCTCTTCTCAATTTGTCCCTGCTTCTCAACACTTAGAATTTTTTTGCTTACACAGATAATGGAGTGCTAACAGTTCAGGGATACATTCTGCCTTTCCAAAAGTCAGAAAACCCACAAAAGCTCTATTATAATTGTACAAGTATTATCATTTTTGTTGTTATTGTTGTTATTATTATTGCTGTTATTATTATGCATCTAAAAGAAAACACAGCAGAAGATGCAGAAGAGTGCTGATGCTGAAAGAAGACAACAGCAGCATCAAGAAAGGAGGCAGCATGTGCAGCTTGGGATGAAGCTGAGCACCCTGTGAAGGGGTTCAGGAAGCTCAGCATTGACAATAAGTAGTAGACTTGCTGAGTGAAGGAGGACTGTAGTGGGTCAGGGTTTGTTCAGGGAACTTGTGTGAGGAGGGATTTTCAACGGAGTTTTGAAGGACCATTTGGCTTGATTCAGCTTGGGTAGCCAGTACAAAAACACACTACTTTTGTGGTTACCTCTGCCATATATTACACAGATCTTATTGGAGCACCATGTACTAAGAAAAACAGCCTCTCCCCTGCTTCCCTGTGACCTTACCCACCGTGTTCACTCTTTGCTTGGTTGTTAGGAATGCATGGCTGATATCCTTTGCTGGAAGAGGAGACAAGTGTAATAGAGATATCTAGAATCACAGAATCATTAAGGTTGGAAGGGACCTTAACCATCCCCAAGTCCCACCCCCCCTGCCATGAGCAGGGAACCACTACATCAGGTTGCACAAAACCTCATTCAACCTGGCCTTAAAAGCCTCCAGGGATGGGGCATCAACAACCTCCCTTGGCAACTCATTCCAGCTCCTCACCACCCTTATAGTGAAGAATTTCTTCCTAATATCTAATCTAAATCTCCCCTCTCTCAGTTTAAAACCATTACCCCTTTTTCTATCACTATCTCTTCTGATGAAAAGCTCCTCCCCAGTTTTCCTGTAAGCCCCCTTCAAGTACTGGAAGGCAACTATAAGGACTCCCTGGAGCCTTCTCTTCTCTAAGCTGAACAGCCCCAACTCTCTCAGCCTGTCTTCACAGCAGAGGGGCTCCAGGCCTTTGATCATCTTGGTGGCCCTTCTCTGGACCCTCTCCAACAGCTCCATATCCTTCCTGTACTGAGGGCACGAGAACTGTACACAGAACTCCAGGTGCTCTCCAGAGCAGAGTAGAGGGGCAGAATTCCCCCCTCGCCTTTCTAGCCACACTTCTTCTGATGCAGCCCAGGACACAATTGGCTCTCTGAGCTCCAGCACACACTGGTGGCTCATGTCGAGCTTCTCATCTACTACCATCCTCAAGTCCTTCTCCTCAGGACTGCTCTCCAGCCATTCTCTTCCCAGCCTGTATTTGTTCCTGGGATTGTGCTGACCCATGTGCAGGACCTTTCACTTGGCCTTGCTGAACTTCATGAGATTGTCACTGGCCCACCTCTCCACCCTGTCAAGGTCCCTCTGGATGGTGTCCCTTCCCTCTATGGTGTCGACCACACCACACTGCTTGGTATCATGAGCAAACTGTCCATGTCTCCAACAAAGATGTTTAACAGCACTGGTCCCAGTACTGACCCCTGAGGGACACCACTCGTCACCTGCCTCCATTTGGACATTGAGCCATTGACCACAGCTCTCTGGGTGTGGCCATCCAGCCAATCTCTTATCAACTGAGTGGTCTACCTGTCAAATTCATGCCTTGTCAGTTTGGAGACTAGAATGTTGTGTGGGACAATGACAAACACATTGCACAAATCCAGGTAGATGATGCAAATTGCTCTGCCACCATCCACCGTCTCTGTAGCCTTGTTGTAGAAGGCCACCAGGTTGGTCAGGCATGACTTGCCCTTAGTGAAGCCATGTTGGCTGTCACCAATCACCTCTTTATTTTCTATGTGCCTTAGCAAACTTTCCAGGAGGATCTGCTCCATGATCCTTCCTCAGAAACTGTTAATGGACCCCACCAGATCCCACAGACTTGTGCACCTTCATGTTCTTTAGATGGTCTTCAACTTGCTCTTTTCCTACAGTGGGGGTATTTCACTGTCCCAGTCCCTGCTTTCATCTGTTGTGGCCTTTGTGTGTGGTTACCTCTGCCATATATTACACAGATCTTATTGGAGCACCATGTACTAAGAAAAACAGCCTCTCCCCTGCTTCCCTGTGACCTTACCCACCGTGTTCACTCTTTGCTTGGTTGTTAGGAATGCATGGCTGATATCCTTTGCTGGAAGAGGAGACAAGTGTAATAGAGATATCTAGAATCACAGAATCATTAAGGTTGGAAGGGACCTTAACCATCACCAAGTTCCAACCCCCCTGCCATGAGCAGGGAACCACTACATCAGGTTGCACAAAACCTCATTCAACCTGGCCTTAAAAGCCTCCAGGGATGGGGCATCAACAACCTCCCTTGGCAACTCATTCCAGCTCCTCACCACCCTTATAGTGAAGAATTTCTTCCTAATATCTAATCTAAATCTCCCCTCTCTCAGTTTAAAACCATTACCCCTTTTTCTATCACTATCTCTTCTGATGAAAAGCTCCTCCCCAGTTTTCCTGTAAGCCCCCTTCAAGTACTGGAAGGCAACTATAAGGACTCCCTGGAGCCTTCTCTTCTCTAAGCTGAACAGCCCCAACTCTCTCAGCCTGTCTTCACAGCAGAGGGGCTCCAGGCCTTTGATCATCTTGGTGGCCCTTCTCTGGACCCTCTCCAACAGCTCCATATCCTTCCTGTACTGAGGGCACGAGAACTGTACACAGAACTCCAGGTGCTCTCCAGAGCAGAGTAGAGGGGCAGAATTCCCCCCTCGCCTTTCTAGCCACACTTCTTCTGATGCAGCCCAGGACACAATTGGCTCTCTGAGCTCCAGCACACACTGGTGGCTCATGTCGAGCTTCTCATCTACTACCATCCTCAAGTCCTTCTCCTCAGGACTGCTCTCCAGCCATTCTCTTCCCAGCCTGTATTTGTTCCTGGGATTGTGCTGACCCATGTGCAGGACCTTTCACTTGGCCTTGCTGAACTTCATGAGATTGTCACTGGCCCACCTCTCCACCCTGTCAAGGTCCCTCTGGATGGTGTCCCTTCCCTCTATGGTGTCGACCACACCACACTGCTTGGTATCATGAGCAAACTGTCCATGTCTCCAACAAAGATGTTTAACAGCACTGGTCCCAGTACTGACCCCTGAGGGACACCACTCGTCACCTGCCTCCATTTGGACATTGAGCCATTGACCACAGCTCTCTGGGTGTGGCCATCCAGCCAATCTCTTATCAACTGAGTGGTCTACCTGTCAAATTCATGCCTTGTCAGTTTGGAGACTAGAATGTTGTGTGGGACAATGACAAACACATTGCACAAATCCAGGTAGATGATGCAAATTGCTCTGCCACCATCCACCGTCTCTGTAGCCTTGTTGTAGAAGGCCACCAGGTTGGTCAGGCATGACTTGCCCTTAGTGAAGCCATGTTGGCTGTCACCAATCACCTCTTTATTTTCTATGTGCCTTAGCAAACTTTCCAGGAGGATCTGCTCCATGATCCTTCCTCAGAAACTGTTAATGGACCCCACCAGATCCCACAGACTTGTGCACCTTCATGTTCTTTAGATGGTCTTCAACTTGCTCTTTTCCTACAGTGGGGGTATTTCACTGTCCCAGTCCCTGCTTTCATCTGTTGTGGCCTTTGTGTTGAGGCTGGAGTACTTGCCAGAGAAGACTGCAGCAAAGAAGTAATTGAGGATCTCAGGCTTCTCCACATTCTGTGTATCTAGGTCTCCCATTTCCTTCAGGAGAGGGCCTACATTTTCCTTGGTTTTCCTTTTCTCCCCATACCTGTAGAATCTTTTCTTATTGTTCTTAACATCCCTGGTGAGATTTAATTCTAGCAGAGATTTGGCTTTCCTAACCTGATACATAGGTGCTCACACAACCTCTCTGTATTCCTCCCAGGATATCTGCTCTACCTTCCACCCCCTGTATGCTTCCTTCTTCAGTTTGAGTTTTTCTAAAACCTGTTTGCCCATCCACACCAGCCTCCTGGAGTTTCTACCTGACTTCCTTTTAGCTGGGATATAATGCTGTTGGGCCTGGAGAAGGTGATCCTTAAATATCAGCCAGCTTTCCTGGGCCTCTCTACCCTCCAGGATGTAAACTGCAAACTTTTTGTTGTGGGTAGGTTTATTGTTTTTTAGTGTCCTTTCACACAATGTATGCATACTACAACCTGCTTAGAAAGAATAACTTTGAAGGCTTTTATTGTGGCAATATTATTATAATTTAAACACAAAAAGCCACATTCTGGACTGTTTGTGTAAGCCCAGAAATGGCCTTTCTCTGGTATTTCTTTGGCTAGTCACTTCTGAGTCCTGCTGCCATAAGGTGCCTGACAGCTTCGCCACTGACACCACTGTATTAGGATTGCATCCTAAGAAATGGTTATTTTAAAGTACCTTCAAATGATAGTTTCCTTTTTGAAAAGCTTTCTAATAATAACAACCCAATTTAACACAAATAAGTGCAAGAACAAAACGAAAAAACCCCACCTTTCTATGTACAATACAAGGGGAAACGAATAATTTGGACATGAAAGTTCACAGGATACTGCAATACAGGATAAGCTACATTAAATAGATATATCATTCATCATTATAAAGATGTAATGCTATATTGGAATGGATAGTAAAGACCTTTAGAAAACCTCAAATATTATCCATTGTGACCTAAATATTTCCAGAAGACGGAAAATGACCTAAAAAGTCATATTTTCTCTAAAGTAAGTTTATTGCTTACATTCCATGAAGAAGATTGATTGAGTAATATGGGCCATATTATTTCAGTTGCCTAAAGTCAAAGGTGCAAGTTTTGGAACTGGCAACGGAAGCAGATAAAAGTATAACTCAGGAGAACACAGAGGAATTGTATTTCCTCTTTAGAGACTCCTTTGTTGAATCATGCAGAAACTATTGATTATATTTCAAAGGTGGGGTTTTATTCTAAACACATACCGGTGACTTCATCTGTCTAAAGCTGTCTGAACTTCAAACAGATTTGGAAAATGCAGTAGATAAAAGGAATTTATGAGAAATAAATTATGTCACAAAAATGGCAGGAGTCTTAACCCCAAAGAAGGGTTTTTTAATAGAAAAAGTAACCTTTTCCCTGCTTACTGATAATCAGAAAGCTAGGACAAATATATGTATTGAAAAATAACTTAAATGGCAGGTTTAAAATGATGATTTTTCAAAAAATCTATAAGAATATGTCAATTATTTCATATTACTACAAAATATGTTTTACTTTCTAATTTCAATGAGAGCTATTAGTGCTTACTAATTCTTATTTTTCTGTCCTAGATACTATCACCTCTGCCAAAAAGTTAGCATGTATCTCCCTTACCCTTTCCTATGATATTCAGAAAAAGACATGAAGAATCTTGAGGAAGCATGGGCACGTTGTGTAGTGTTTATTGCTAGCTATTACAGAAAACTCCAGCAGTCTATCATATTGAGCCAACAGCTTGAAGGCATGGATGATATCCTGGGCATCTGTGTACCCAAGTCCTTGTTTCAAGTCAGGCAAAAAAATGATTTGTAAACACTGTCCCAGAAGACAGACTTCTCACTGAGCCAGTGGGAAAGCAGAGATACAAGCATCCTCAGATGTCTTTTCTGTGAGGTGTGATGCTTGTACTTAAACCTTACTCCAGAGGGAGTTGGGAAGGATGAGCCCAGGTATGGGGATCTTGTCTGATGAGGAATGCCAGACACCTGACTGGTTGCAGGCATGTGGTGTGCTCTTCTAGCAGAAATATTGGTGCTTCTAGCTCTCAATAAAGGATTGGCAGAAAAAGAATTTGAAAATCTCAGTATAAACAATAGCAATAAAGTTGCTGAGAATTTTTGTTTTCATCACTCACTAATAAGGTTTAAATTAAAAGGGTTTCTGTTAATTAAATAATGAGATGACAACATTGAAAAAACCACAATATTTAAATTAAACATAATTTAATTTATTTGTAAGTGGGAAGGAATTTCTTTTAAAAATGCAGCAGTGGGGGGATAAAGACTTCATCTTTCAGCACCATATAAGAATAATTAATTCCCTGAGGTTACTGTAGGGGAGAATATGTATAACTATATCATCCTAGCTTGATTGTTTTTTACGTTATTGAAAGTCCATTTTCAGGGTTATTTGTAACATGGAATTGTTTCTTCAACATCATGGCAGACTGCCTAGTTGGATGGTGGGGCTGTACAAGGGGACAAAATACACAACACATGGCATGAAAGAAAAAGAGCTGTTGACCTGTACAGGTGGAGTTCTCCAGGGATTTTCTACCTGCCAAGCATTCTGAATTTCCTATTCTATCCTCTAGACGTTCAGGCAGAAGGCATATAAGAAGATTAACAGTAACATCCTTCTGAGCTTGTGCTGACTTGATCTGTCCATGCTGGTAGCTCTCCTGTTTATTTGACACGGTTGAGTTATGTCTTGGTCATGGCTTGTTTGTCCAGCTGAGCTCTTCATTCTGGCAGATTTGCTTTCTAGTGCCATCTACCTCTGTGAAGGTATCTTTAGATATGCTTTTAGTGAAGCAGGTGGGAAGGGAAACTGACAGCTAAAATTGCTGTGTTATTGAAAAAAACAGATGTGTGGATGCTTTGTGAGAGTTAGTACCTCAGATGCCTTTTCACTGACAGGTTTAAAATGCAACATTTGTCCTTTGCCATTGTCAGCCTGGTTCAGCTGTTTTTCAATATTGTTGTTGTGGTTTTTTGGTGGTTTTTTTTGTGTTTGTTTTTTTTTTTAAACAAAAAAACCAAAAAAACAAAACAGGGGGAAAAGGGTGGCAGTCTCACCCTCCAGTACCTTGAACAGGTAATCTGCTAAAGTATTATAGTGAATTCAGCTGAGTAGACCTCATATGTTTGTCCAACAGATCTACCAGCTGTTATCAAAATACTTGAGGGGAAACATAAGGAATAAAAAAAGTATCATAACTCACTTACACCAGGAAAGAGGAAAGCTATCTCTGTAGCATCACTGCAACATAAGTGATGTGTCCAAGCTGCCTTCTGGCAATGCAGAGCTGCTGAGGTGTGTGCTGCATCTCAGTGAAGCATGTGCGAGTAATGTCACATCGTTTATGCTTGCCCCACAAACACAAAATCACTAAGAGAGAGTCTATGCAACCCTACGGCAAATGGCAAGATGGGAAGGCAGACTCTGAAAGAAGTGTAAGTTTTGCTTTGGTCCACCAGGTCTGGAAGTAGTTCTGGGCAACATATGCTTTGGGATTGTACCTTTGATTCACTTCCTTGGATATTCCAGGTTGTTGAATTTAGCAATCTGCTGGAAATCCTTTAAAAACAATTAGATCTCCAGACTTCAGTTTGTTCCACACAAATTTTTAATTTATTATTTTTATTCTGACTAGTTTTGTCCCCAGGGTTGCAGGCAAATTACTTTGTGAGTAAAAAGATCTTTTATTTCCTAAATGAGAACCTACTAATCTGCATTATATGCATGTAATGCAGGATGTAAGAAATTGCAACCCTTTATAATAAACGTTCCTCCATCTTCTTCGCTGAAACTTCAAGGACTACATTTGGATTCTTCCTTCATATTTTTACCTCAGAGGTTGGCATGTTAGGGTTATGAAACTAGAAAAACTCCAGTCAGATCAAAAGATGTGGCAAGTAACTACATTAATAGCATAAAATCCTCCCCTTCAACATGTATGTATGTTTTATATGCACAGCATCAGTGAGTCATAGCACAAAATCAATACAATGTACATAGCTTACACAAGCACTCTCTACCCTGCTTCTACCTCTTCCCTCCTACTGTAAAATAAAATAATTCTTTATACATTTCTCAATAAATGCACTTCTGGTATTTTCCTTATCGAATCAGTCTGACACTTTCCTCTTTCAAGCCTGACATGCCATTAAATTGATATGTACAGATTTTTTAAAGCCTCACAAACCAACTTAATTTATACATTTCTTAATGGCATAAGATGAAAATGGCTTTTAAAAATTGTGACACACTTGTCACGTGTTTTAAAATCTGTATCCTCAAGAGGCCCAATGTGTCTTATTTTAATCTGTCATAGTGACTGCTTCCCTCATTAGTTGCTATGTCTGGTGTTATAAATATATAACCATTGCAACCATGAAAATTCAGCATTCATCCTCCTGCCTGAGGATATATTTATTTTAAAACAAGAACTACATTGTGCTTCGTTCATGCAATATTTACATGGAACTAATTGTGAATACTGTGAAATCTGCAGTCTGTTACACCTGAAAGTTGATTATTTCTTTATTTCTTTCTTAGAATGTCTGCTTCTGCATTGAAAAATTTATACTTAATACTTCCTAAAGAAATCTAGAGCTAATGAGAATAATTAATGAACTTAAAAATCCATAGATTTTTTTTTAATTTTTTTTTATGGGAAAGGAGTAGAAGTTATGAAACATAACCATCAATTACCAATGCTACTCTTTCTATTCAATAAATTGTATGAGAACAGATACAGATTTGGACTACACTTGAAAGCCTTTGAGCTTGTGTGCTGTTTGGTAAGATGTTGGAAATGGCAGAAGTTGTAATCATGTCATTGTAGAATCAACTCTAGAATGAATAAGTGTAATAGAGTGGCAAACAGCAAGTAAAGAATTAGAGGCACAAGAAACTCTTACTTGGTCTATATGGTACTGCTCTTACTGGTGGAAATGAAAACATCAGAATCCATCAAGAAAGTTAAGTTAGCTCTGTTTACAGAGCTGCATCCAGAAACAAATAAGATATTGAAACTATTTTTTAAATGCTTGCATAATACTATAATATAGCTGTTTAGGAAGGTTGCTTTGTTTAAATTACAACTCCCAAATCCCTCCAGGGCCATTTTCTTTTGCAAATGCATTGCAAAAAAAACATATCTAGAAGCCACAAAGCTTTGATTGCCTAAACAATTACGGTAGCCTCAGCAAACTTAAAAAAATTATTTCACAATCATCATGACAGGATAAGTTCCAGAAACCAAAACTATATTTGTATAGCATTAGGGAGTGGAAGAGGTGGAAATCTCCCATACTTTGCCTTCAGATCTTTCACAGTATTTACTGGTGTGATTTTTCACTGTACAATCTTCTACATACAGCTAGGTTACACTCACAGACATGCCCCAAGTGAATAAAAACACAAGAGGGTCATGAAATGTCTATTGTCCCATAAATGAGAATATAATACATACCATCTTCTCTTCAATCCCAGTGACAAAATGTATAGTCCCTTGGTGATAATCAATTTTAATACAATGACAACTGTTATGAAGTATTATTTTCATCACCTCTTTTTATTTTCTGAGGGTGTGGCAGAAATAGTTTGGTTAGTTTCTTGGTTAACTGCTTATTTATACTTGTGTTCATAAGTGAGTGGATGTGTTAGGAATTAACTGAGATACAGCTAATTCAGATAAAGTAATTTTGGTTTTAATTGCCTAGTTTATTTGTTGTTTTTTTTTAACTCTTTCAGAGTAAGCCCTACATTAAAAAGCCAGTCTGTGTGAAATTTCTGCCTATGACACAGGAACTCCCCTTAATGGAAATTTTCATACAGTACTACATCAACTGGGAAGGAGCTAAAAGCAAGACCAAAATTCATAAGACAAGTGTTCTCTGTCTGTGGAAAAGCTCATTACTCTCTGACTGATAAGTGACCCTGGACCTCTTGAGAGAGCTGTTGGATAAACACCAAAAATATCATAAATATTCTTCAAAACCTCTTGGAAGGTGTTTTCAACTTTAGAGTAAAGTTTCATGAGAAATAGACCCTTGCCACTATGTGCTATTGTACTTAGAATTAAGTTGTATTGCAACCACCTAAGGACATTTTCCTCTTCAATATTACTTGTTTTTGCATCTGTGCTTTTAAGCTGAGCATTGTTTTCAACTCCTCTGATTAAACCAACATTTGAACAAGTCTCGTCTCATTTTAGTGGAGCCAGAGGTTACAATCTTTATTACTTCATTGGAAGCGTAATTCAAAAGGATACCCCAAAATGTACCTCCCGTTCTGTTTCTCACACAAGGAAGATTTGAGGTACCCAAAAAACAATCATTATCTGTACACCTTGCACAGTCTTATTCTAGCTGCCATTGAAAGGTTTGCTTTGTCTCTTTCTTCATTGCTGTAATTAACCCAGCAGCTTAAGTTGTTGCATTTAGAGAGGATGCTGCCAGTCATCTTTACGTACCTGATGTTTCTGAGCTCATCAGTGGAATAGAGCCATCATAGCATATTTTGAGAACTCTTTTTCTTTCCTGGTACAACTTTTTTTTACCTGAACCAACATATGCTGTGCCTGGGAATGCATGCTAAACATGGATTTGGGTGCCACTGACTGATATGAGCTCCTCTTTCATTTGATTTTTCTGTTCTCATAGGATGATTTGCATTTTGATATTTTTTATATTCATGTGTTTGAAAAAATGAAAACATTTTAAGACATGGGAACTATGTTGGTTTTTTTACACAGATGCCAAATATTGCATTAGTAATAAAGCTGTCTTAGCTAGTATTTAGTCTCTTGTTGTCCACTCTTTTTTGGACAGGTTGGGGTTTGGGCCATTATAGAAGACAACACTGGTGACTTTGAAAGACAGAATCTGGAACTGAATTTAGTTTCTAAGAGGGAAGCCATCTCCAGTCAGAGGAGCCCAGGTATTCACAGCAATAGGATGCTAAGCAGACAGGCTACTATGGATTGGTACACCTGCAATTCTTCCAAAGCATATGGCTTTATTCACAGCCATAATGACTTGCAGTAATCAGCCATGAAGCTTATGAATATGTGGATCTCCATGAGCCGTTGCTGTAGGCACAATTGGATCTTAGGTGGAAGAGAATGGATTTGTGGCTGCAAGCTCAGCCGGGCCAATACCTGAATAAAATTAGCAGTCTAATTACCAGGTCATGTTGATAGCTGGGGAAGTTAGAGATCAGGAGACTACTACCCATTTGCTTTTTCACTCCAACTTTTATATTCGGCCAGATACATCTGACAGATGATTTACTACAGATAAGCATGCCACTGATCATACTTGTTGGAGAGAGGCACTGAAAAGCATCTTGTCCTCAGGGAATTCCTTTGCCTTTTTGTTCTCTGGCTGTGACATAATTAAAAGGACTCCTAAAATTTCTCTGAATTTGAAGCACTACTTAAGCCTAGCCTTTGACTGAAGAGGAAATCAGGGAAAAAACAAACAAACAAAAAAACTTGCAAAAAATCCACCTCCAGTGAAGGATTTTCCTTAGGAGAAGTCTCAAGCCATCATGTGTTATATGCGTCTCTCCAGCCAATTATAGATATTCGCTCAGCTGCTTCTCTCTGAATTTGTCAGGTTTCTGATGTAATGTACAAATCTGTTCCTGCTAGACTCCCACAGCTGGTTTTGATCAGACTCCTATAAAAAGGAAGTTTCAATTAGCCATAATCCAAACATATTCTGGAGGTATATTTTTACGGCTGTTCAACGAACTCTTTGTTCCTAAGCATGCGTGCGACTAAAACACAGCGTAGCCAGAACTGTGAGTCATCACCACAAGCACCATACTTTGTTAGAGAGGTCAGGCTCTTCCAAAACTGGAGGAATTACCTAGCCAGATTGAATTAGCAGTTGAAACACATTAATTTATACTACATAAATGTTATTGTGGCCCTGTGGGCAAGTAGTTAGGTCATATGCTTTATGAACTATTTGCACCAAGAGGGCTTTCCAGACATAAATCAGCTCCAAAATGCACCTTTACAAAGCATTCACAGCCCTGTGCTGTTTCCCCCCGCATTCACACTGACTCTTGGCACGACGGCTTGACATTCTGCATATGCTTTATGGGATTTCCTGCAAAAGGATCAGTGGCCAGAGCAGAGCCAAGGCTGGGTCTAGTTGAGAAGTTGACACCTGGCCACCCGTGTCACTTGCGGGCAGCTGCTTGGGTCGGCACAACTGAGTGATAAATGGAAACCTTGATATCTCAAACACACATACAAGCCAGTCCTTGAAAAGGACACACAAGGATGTTTCTATTCTGGGGGAAAAGAAGAATTAGATTTCGGCCAGCTTATTTCAGAATGAAAAAAAAGGCAAAGAAAAAAAAATAAAAAGTAGAAGTAAGTGTTTTCTGGCTGCAAACTGTGTTATCTGAGGACACATGCCAAGAAGGAATTATGCATAAATGATAGTGTTTAAACTTGTTTTTATGTGTTTGGATGTGTCTCTGCCAAATCTGACAGGGCCTCATTGGTGGAGCTTTTTCATCATAAAGCCACTCACTGCACCCAGCAAATGTTTCATAAATAATTAAATAATTAGGGGGTTTTGCTTTTGTCTGCTGTTGTCAACAGCTGCCTGCAACACACTCTACTTGCCAGCAAGCCAGGTAAACTCTACAGAAGTGTAACAAAGGAGGCAATGTCAGTCTCCTGAGTTAAATGGTGTTTTTTTTTAAAAAAAACGAATATATTTCACTCTGATCTGTAATTCCACTGGTTTTGTTTTGTTTGGGTTGTGTCTGCCTTTGCACAGAGTAATTTCTTTTATTGTTGTTCATTTCTGTTCAGCACATCCACTCCCTTGCACCACTGCCATCATGATGCTGAATCATCCTGCACATACATCTTCCCCCACAGAGTGCCACAACACGCCTCTTCTTGTTTATAAATAAAGTACTGCCTGCATCCTCTTTGGGTATCTCCAGTGCTGCCACTCTCAAGGACACAACAACCCCATTTCAGACTCTACACTGAAACTTACTTTTATCCATGTTCCCTGGACCCTCAGCTTGTTTATTTAGGAATCTTGGACATTAATCATCTGGTGTAAATGACATTTTTCTATATGCTGAATATTTCAACAAGATCACAAAAAGAGTGTTTTTAGAGCATTAAATATTCATAAAATCATACTGAAATAGTTAAGGAGATTTGAAATGGATGAAGTTTGGAATGCATAAATATTTAATATTTTAATAGCTTTTAACAATTTTTTTCTTTTGTTTTTCAGGAACCTTGTGCAGTTACCTTACATTTATTTTTTTAATGGGGAAACTATTATTCTTTTAAGTGTTTCCTATTATAAATGAAAACATTAAGTCTTCTTAGTAGCTCTTTTGTTTTGCATAGCTTATAAGGAGAAAAAAAAATCTGGTTTGATAACTACCAGCCCTGCTTCTGTGAGTAATCTCAATTTATTCTGTTCCTGAAACACTTTTGTGTTGACTGTTTTTACTGCAGGATCCAGTTTACCGTTTCAAGAATTGCAAGATTGCTTTTAAAACTCCCAGAGTGCAAATTACTTTTCTAGTAAGCAAATACGTGATTGAAGTGAGGCTGATTTTCAGCAATAATGAATCCATTTTTTTCCCATTAAACCCATCTTCAGAAAACTCATGACAGAAAGAAAAATCATTAGTAAGGACAAAAGAAATTCTTGTGTGACTTACATATTTTTCTTTTGATTTTCTTGTACCTTCATTCTCATTGTGAAACCAACACCACAGCACATAGCATTGAATAGCAATGGTTATGTGTTTTCTAAGCAATTGATTAATCAATAGAAATGGTAGACTAGGTATTTACTACATTTCAGTAACTAGTTTAAAGAAGTGGGAATATTTATGGCAATTATTTGGAAAGCTGTGTAAAAAGATAGCCAAACGAACCTCCATAATCCACTTCTGCCTCACAGATGCCAAAGGGTTGAACAAGCCTATTGAACAAGCCTATTAAACATCTATATGCCTGTCTGGTTGCTGGAGCTGTTAAATCATGAAGCTCTGCACAGCACCTGAGGCAGTCAGCTAATAAAGATCTTTTGTAGCAGATTTCTGTTCTATTAAGGATGGACATAAAGCAGAATAATTTAAGACATGTCAATAACTCGAGGCAAAATGCTTAATACAAGAAGCATCATTTTCTTAACTTATAGTCAGGCATACGCAGTGGTAACTAGTAGGTAGAATGCTACTCATGGGATCAGAAATAATTTTTTTGATAGATAATATGGTGAGGGTTTTTTACCAAAATATCCCACAGTGGTTTATCATTGTGGTGTCTGTCTGGAAGCCCGATTTAAGCTTTAAAAAAGGAAATAAACTTCTTTTCCATCAGCTTTTCCTAGGAGAGATTCTGAAAACTTGGCTGCCCTTTCAGGTGGATGATTATATAAAGTGGAGACATTTTCTAAACACATACCAATGTGTTTAAAATGCACTATACTTTCCTTCTGGGAATACATGCTTTTGGAGGTGCTCTGCACATCACATGATGGCCAGAGTAGGTGGTGATGGCATTTTAACACAACAGCTCCATAGAGGCACACTTACTTGCTATATGTTGCATCTCAGTGACCATGACACAGAGCCATTAACCACATGCACAGCTCCCAACTGCACGGTCCTGCATGAAGAGCAGACACTGTGTTCTACTGTGTTATTCTGAGGTTATGCTTCCATGGATTTGTGAAGAATGGGTGCTAATTCGGCAAACTCCTCTTTCAGCTCCATTGCATCCATGTCAGGGGTTTCACTGAAGTCACACTGTCAAGTGGGGCTATGCATCCCTCTTGCTTGGGACTGGCGGCTGTACACCAGCAGGAGTATGCAATGTTGATGAGGCCTGCAGAATGCCTATTGGACAGTAAATGGAGACAGAAGAGGAAAAGCATACATACCTATTACTCAAGAGATCAGTTTTACTGATTATCTCCAGGGATGAGATCAGCTACTATGACTTCAAGTTCCCCTTTTCAGAATCAGTGTTTTCTGCCTGCTGGGTAAACCTGGGACAAGGTTCTCTTTCTTCCATAGTGTTTGCTCTGTGTTCATCCTGTCACTTTGCATGGATCCTGCTTGAATGAGGATAGAAAAAGCAGGCCAAGGTACAGCTTTAAAACATGGGGGGAAAAAAGCAGGAGACCTATGTTCATGGTTACACTTGAGTTGTCTACAGACTCAGAAGAAGTTTTAATTAAATTCACTATATTTGGTAATTTTTTGGAAGTTTTGATTGATTTATTATGTGTTACATCTGGTCTTGATTTACTGCATTGCATTTATACTACTGTTTTGTTTTAGCCACTTATGTGCTGCATATTACTCATGAGTTCTTGTGGTTTGCAGTTTTTTAGTTACACTGTGCAAAACATTCAAGCTACAACTTGAAACCAGGTGTTTCAATATGAAAACAAATCACTCCAAGATTTACACAAACCACTTGGTTAACTACCCATAGATTTTGTCAAAATGTAGTTGTTCAGGCTAGACTTTAATTTCTAAAAATGGTAGTGTCTGAAGTGAGTTTTCAAATGGCTATCTTTATAATTTGTGACATAGTTACGATTCTGATTCTGTATCTTATCAATTAATTGTGTTCATGTTTTTTTAATGTACTTGCCCTGAAACTTATGCCAGCACACTTAACACAAAACCAAGCAAAACCAAGTGAAAAATCCTAACAATCTTTGTGATACATTCATTTTGACACTGTATTTAAGACTAGTGGAAGGGTTAGGGTTAAAATGAATGCTCATACACATAGGAAAAAATGTTCTTTGCACCACCATTAAGTTTAACAAAATATTTCTTATGAAGCACATGGTGGTTGTGATGTAAAATATCTAAGATCTTATGTGTCAGGAATTGGTCAGCTGCTTGAGAAATCAATATACTTGTTTAGGTCAAAATGCTAGTGAATTATTACAGAGACCACTTAATAGAAAAATCATCTCAGCCACAGAAGCACTGAAGTGAGTATTCTGAATCTTCATAAATTTCAGTATATTAATTGTGTCAAGCATACTCACAAGGTCACGAAGGGCAAAGGAGGCATTGCAAACATTTTTAATGTGCACATCACATCACAGGATTGAAAATGTTCATTATTTCTCTGGAAGGGGATAGATGATAACTAGAAATTCAAAAGAACATTTAATTACCCTAATTATTGTGCCTCTTTCTGGTGGTAATAGTTGAAGTAGAATTTCTGCTTTTGTAGATGTGCATGTATAGTTGTATTTTCTGGAGGATATTGGTGTGTTTCAATCACAAGTGACTATGCTCATTGTTATAAATGGCCCTGCACTTTCTGAGCTTCTGTGAAGCTGGTTAGAATCTTATCTTGTTTACACCAACCTGATAATCATGATATCAGGATTATAGTGATTTTAGTGGAGATTCTATTGATTTGTGTTGGTATCAGAAACTGGTTCCTGTTGATAAAAGATGACGTTTTGAATTGAATATTTTCATTATCCTCTGTTTTTCTGTTTCTTTGGATTTTAATATTGCTATTCATTTAATCTTATATTTACTGCTTTCCTTTTCCTTTAAAACAGGTTGTCCTCTTTATCTTTGGTCCTGCTGTTTTCAAGATGTAATCTTCAGAGGCAGAAGAGACTTGAGACCCTCTTACTGACTCTCTTGTTCCTACCACACACCACTGGTGTGCACCTCCAGTTGTGCTGGATGAACATTCACATGACTTCAAAGAGCTGAGATTAATATTTTTTAATACATATTTCACTAATTTTTTTTCAACATGCTGTAGCAAAGGGGTGGTATGCAGATCTAGTACTGCTAGCAAAAGCTACTTTAAGAAAACTTCGCTAGATTCCACTAAAATTATCTAAGGAATCAATGTATGAATGCTAATGTTTAAAATAAAATTTAAAACCAAACCAAGCAACCAACCATAATATTCTAGTGAATGAGGAACTTAGATCTGGGTAAATCTTGGGCATAGATATCCAAATGGTAATGTATCTTAGGCTTATATGTTAGAAACATCAAATGGGCCTAAAACATAGACCATTTTTTAGCCAGTTGTAGGACCTTGCTGTTCCAGGGCAAGATGGTAGAGGATTGAAAGGTGCTGACACTGTTATGGAGAAGATAGTTAGACTTTGACTTATTTCCCTGGTACTGATTGCTTAAGAGTTCAGATAGTTTGAATTCACTTAGAGTGAAAGAGAAGGCAGTGAAAAAAATTTGCAAGTCCTTGGGTGCCTTAGATCTTAAGGATCACAGCTGGTGGATTGTAAGCCTGTATGTGCATGGTGGGTTGACCTTGGCTGGCCACTAGATGCTTACCAAGCCCACTTCAGAAGGATGGGGCAGCAAATACAATGCAAAAACTTGTAGGTCAAGATAAAGACAAGGAGATCCTTTGCCAATTGCTGTCACAAGGAAAACAGACTTGATTTGGGGAAAATTAATTTCTTACCAATTAATAACAGAGTAAGATTGTGAGAAATGAAACAAAACTCCTAGGCTCAGATTGACTTTTGACGTCTACCTCTTCTCTTCCAGCAGCAGAGTGGGACAGGGGGTGAGGATTGCAGCCAGTTGGTTCTTAATGCTTCCTCTCTGCTGCTCCTATCTGCTCATGTCGTGCTCCTGCTCCAGCTTGGGTCTCCTTCATGGGATGCAGTCCTTCAGAAACAAACTGCTTCATCATGGGTCACAGGTCCTGACAGAAAGCCTGCTCCTGTGTGGGCTCCTCTCCATAGGCAAGAGCTCCTGTCAGGAGCCTGAACTGCTGTGGGCTTTCTGTGTGCTGCAGCTTCCTTCAGGACTTATCTGTTATGATGTGGACTTCTCCATATGCTGCAAGGTGAATATCTGTTCCGCTGTGGTTGTCCTGTGGTCTGCAGGGGAGCAACCTATTTCACCATGGTCTTTGCCACAAGCTGCAGTGGACAGGGGAGTCTTCTGGTGTCTTGTCACAGAAGCTGTACTGGCATTCAGATCTTCCTGCACTATCAAAACCTTGCCACATGAACCCAACACAATGTAGGGTAAACAAAGGGGTAAACACTTAGTCTGTTATTTATTTATTATTGTGTCTGCTGTTTCAGGTATTGTGGAAATAGAACCTGTCCTTAGGCACTTACATAAACAAAATAACAAAGTAAACCAACAATCTGCAGGTTACCATTCACTTTTTGGTATGATCAAACCTAGGCCTGACAGAGCAGTTAGAACTAATAATATCAGCTTTGGAAGACTGAGGAGCTGCTGATACATGGATTTGAATCTGTGAATTCTAATTTATGGAAAGCCAGTCAGGAAAAAATAGTGCAGTGCATCATAGCTTCATTTTATTAATTTATTTTTTTTGTTACTGAGTGTATCTCTATACTTTTATATAAATTGAGAAACACCAGACATTTCAGATTATCTATATCCTTCAAAGGCATGAATAAATAGCAACTATTTTTTATGTTGTCAATAAAAATAGTTTAAGATCTCTTCCTTTGGGCGACTGAAAAAGACTCTTGGAGAATGCAGGATTAGAATTGAGACATTGGGAAGTAGGCTTAGCTAGGAGACAATATGAAGATTTGGGAAGAAAGGAAAGCACTGGGAAGAAATCAGTTGGCACTGAGGTATTAATATTTGTTACTCCTTTTGAAATCAGCAGTAATTCAGGTACTGAATTATAGTTCTAAATGCAATTTGTAGCTGTGAGAATAAAGGACAGAATAACAAACTGCAGTTTTTCTTATTTCCTTCCTCTCATAGGCTCTGCGCTTTTGAAAATATGCCAATCCAGATGTATAGCCTGTTGATCTAGCTGATTGCTTTTTATGAATTGCTAGATAAAGACTGGGAAAAGAGGACTAAATTAAGTTACAGCTAAATCCTTGTAATAAGACTGGAAAGTAGTTTTCATTTTTCAACCTTGCGAAGTTTGACTAATTTCCACCAGTTTTATAAAGAAGGCTGCTACTTGTTACAGTCTCCTATGCTTTCAGAGAGAAACACGCTCACATACATATGCCTCTTAATGAGATGCAGCTTCTCACTCATTGACAGTATAAGTTATCTTATTTAAAATTAAAAGTTACAGGTACTACTGCTAGGTTTCTATATGCCAATGGAAGACTTTTAAAGGACAGCATTCTTCATCTTGTCCCCATCATTCACTTCACATCATTTGATGATTCATACTTCTGAAATGCTAGTGAAACTTTCTAGATCATGTTCTCATTGAATTTCACTATTGTCAGGATAATAACTGCTTGAGAGGTTTTTTAAACATTCAGAACCTGTTTGTAATCTCAAATGCAATTAATAAAAATAAAGGAAAACGAGGGAGAAGACTCTCCCTGCATATAACTCAGGATTCTCCACATCATTTCCCAGTTTTACCTTACGTCTTTGAGTTGCCTTGATTTGCTGTCAGATACCTCTAAATTTTGAAGAAGATTTAAGCATATTGAGGGAAACTGAACGTCGTTCCTCTTACTGTTACAGTTACTTTGCTGAGGTGGAGCTCCCCCTATTTTTGTGTCAACTTCTTTTTCTCTCTCTATGCACAAATGGCAAGAGTTATGGCTCAACATGCCAAAATAAATTACAAAAACAAACAAACAAACAAAGACACACAAAAAAAACGACAAAAACAAAACAAAAAACAACAACATGGGAAATAGTGAACTTTTATGTTTCTTTCCAGAGGAGATTCTTGTTGTCATTCAAGAGAATTTACATAAGCTTCTACTAATTGCAGACTTATTCCAAGATTATTGGCTCAAGCTAAATTCTTGGAAGATATCCTTTGTAAATCACTTGACATATTATTTATTGACATACCAAATTAGGTCTCCCCTCAGCCTTCTCCAGGCTAAAGAGTCCCAGCTCTCTCAGCCTTTCCGCATAAGGAAAATTCTCCAATCTCCTAGTCATCTTTGTTGCCCTCCACTGGACTCTCTCTAGTGTCTCTTGAACTGTAGAGCCCAGAACTGGGTGCACTATTCCAAATGTGGCCTCACCAGGGCAGAGTAGAGGGACACAATTATCTCTCTCAACCTACTGCCCACACTCTTCCTTATATAGCCCAGGATTCCATTGGCCTTCTTGGTAGCAGAGGCACATTGCTGGCTCATAGATAGTTTATTATCTGCCAGGACTCCCAGATCTTTCTCCTCAGAACTGCTTCCAGCGGTCCACCCCTTACATGTATTGGTGTGTGGCGTTCTTCCTCCCCAGGTGAAGGATCCTACACTTGCCCTTGTTGAACCTCACTAGGTTCCTCTCTTCCCTGTGCTGCTGGATGGCAGCACAGCCCTCTGGAATGTCACCAAATCCCAGTCTGGTATCATCAGTGAACTTCCTGAGGATACACTCCATCCACTTGTCCAGGTCCTTGAACAAGACCGGACCAAGTATTGACCCCTGGGGGACACTATTGGTTACAGGTCTCCAACTCAACCCTGCTCCATTAATCACAATCATCTAAGTTCTGCCACTCAACCAGCTCTCAATCCACCTCACTGTATACTCATCTGGCCCACATTGCCTCAATTTCCTAATGAGGATGTTATGGGAGAAAGTGTCAAAAACCTTGCTGAAGTCAAGTTAGACGGCATCTGCTGCTCTCCCCTGATCTAGCCAGCCAGTTAGGACATCATAGAAGGCTATCAGACTCGTCAAGCATGATTCACACTTGGTAAATCCAAGTTGACCACTCCAAATAACTTCCTGTTCTTCAGCGGGTTTAGAGACGATATCCAGAACGAGTTGCTCCATCACCTTCATAGAATCATTATCAACTTCTTTAAAGTTATCACTCCTACTGCTGTATAGGAAGGCTATATCCGCTTCACAAATGGATAGTAGGTAAGTAGTAGGTAATAGTAGGTAATAGGTCATAGTAAGTAAGATAATACCTTTTAATAATAGATACAATTGATAATACATAAAATTTTATAAACATAGACAGGTATTTGTTAATCCTGCAGAAAGTGACTTTAAAATTCCATGTTGAATTTATCTCTTCCTTACGTACCCCTGTGCCTTCAACTATTCCTTCCTCCAGAATTTGTTTTAAAGCTTTGCAAATTCCTGAGGTTAAATCTTGTCTTGATCACCCTCCTTCTTAAATACAAGTATTTTATTTGCATTATTTGTGTCAATCATCCATCAAGCTGGTTAATTAATTAAAAAAAAAAACCAAAACAATAATGGACCTGCAGCTTCCTAGGCAGGATCTTCTTAGTTGGAAAAGACCTTGAAGATCATCAAGTTCAACCATAACCTAAATCCCCCTACCATAACCTAATTTACCTGTTCAGTGCTTAAATCATGTCTCTAAGCACCACATCTGTATTTCTTTTAAATATTTTCAGGGATGGTGACTCCACCACCTCCCTGGGCAGTCTGTTCCACTGTCCAACCACTGTTTTGGTAAAGAAATTATTTCTAATATCCAGTCTAAACCTCCCCTGGTGCAGCTTCAGCCCTTTTCCTCTCGTCCTGTCATTACTCACCTGGAAGAAGAGGCAAACTCCCGCTTTCCTACAACCTCCTTTCAGGTAGTTGTAGAGAGCAATGAGGTCTCCCCTCAGCCTCCTCTTCTTCAAACTAAGTGCCAGTTCCTTCTGCCTCTCCTCATAGGACTTATTCTCCAGACCTTTCACCAGTTTGGTAGCTCTTCTCTGGACACGCTCCAGCAACTTGACATCCTTCTTGTAGTGAGGGGCCCAGAACTGCACACAGTACTGGAGGTGTGGCCTCACCAGTGCTGAGAACAAGGGCATGATCAACTCTCTGCTCTGGCTAGCCTCATTATTCCTGATGGAGGCCAGGATGCCATTGGTCTTCTTGGCCACCTGGGCACACTGCTGGCTTATGTTCCTTGGGTCGTCCTTCTTGTCCTTTTTTGAAGACTGGAGTGATATTGGCCTTCCTCCAGTTCTCAAGCACCTTTCTGGTTCTCCATGACCTTTCAAAGATTATGGACAGTGACCCACCAATAACATCTGCCAGTTCTCTCAGCACTTACAGGTACATTCCATCACTGCCCATGGACCTATATATGTCCAGTTTTGCCAGGTGGTCCCTAACACAGTCCTCCTCTACTGAGGGAAAGTATTTCTCTCTCCAGACCTTTCCCCTTGCCTCCAGGGTCTGGGATTCACTAGGGACAGATTTAGCAGCACAGAGTGGAGCAAAGAAGACATTCACTAACTCCACCTTCTCTGTGTCTTCCACCAATAGGGCACCCACCTCATTCATCAGCAGGCCTGTATTTTCCCTAGTCTTCCAATTTATATTGATAAAAGCCTCTTCTTGTTATTTTTAAAGGCAGTGGCCGAGCTCTGCTTGAGTCTTGGCCCTTCTAATTTTCCCCCTGCCTATCTTCACTATTTCTTGGTATTCCTCATAGGTTGCCAATCCCATTTGCCAAAGGCCATCAACTTTCCTTTTGTTCCTGAGGTCCATCCAAAGCTCTCTGTTTAGCCAGGCTGGTCTTTTTCTCTGTTGGCTCATCTTTCAGGTCCTGGGGATGGCCTTCTCCTGTGCCTTTACAAGTTGCTCCTTGATGCATGACCAGTCTTCCTGGGCTTCCTTGCCCTTCAGGTCTGTCTCCCAAGTTTGCTCTTTGGAAGACCAAGGTGGCAGTTCTGCTGACTGCCCCCCTTGGTTCTCCAAGAATTGAGAACTCCATTATTTCAGATGACTCTGTCAAGACAAACTCCAACATTTACATGCCCCACAAGACCTTCTCTGTTAACAAGCAGCAGGTCCACCAGGGCACTTTCTCTAGTTGGTTTCCTCACCAGCTTTGTCTGGAAGTTGTCTTTCACGCACTCCAGGAACCTCTGGGACTGTTCCCTCTCTGCTGTGTTGTATTTCCAGAAGATATCTACAAAATTGAAGTCCCCGAAGAAAACAATGTCTAGAGATCATGAGACCTCTGCCAGCTGCTTATAAAATATTTCACCAGCCTCTACATTCTGGCTGTGGAGTCTGTAACAAACTCCCACTGTTATGTCTGCCTTATTGGCCTTCCTCTTTATCCTTATCCATAAGCACTCAACACTGTCATTCACACCATTGACATCTAGGCATTCAAATCCATCCTTAACATAGAGGGCCATCCCTAACCTCTCCTTCCTTACTTATCCCTACTGAAAAGTTGGTAGCCATCAATTGCATCACTCAGTTGTGCAAGTCTTCTCACCACATTTCTGTGATGGCAACTGTATCACAGTTTTCTTGCTGAACAATGGCCTCCACCTCCCTGTTTGTTGCCCATCCTACATGCATTGGTGTAAATGCAGTCATGACCCTGATGCTGATACATTTTGTCCTCACTTTCTCTTTTTGCCTCCTTTGCTTTGTAAATGAATGGGATAGGGATCTGTACAATTAGATGACAGTGCTTGTCCCATGCTGCTCCTTTAAGGGGAATGAAGTAATTTTGCACATCTACTTCCATTCTCATGTACTCATGTCTCTTCCTGCAGTTCCCTCCATGGCCAGGTTTTATGCTGCTGGCTCTGCATAAGGTATTAACTCCTATTCTTTTGTGTGCTTTTCGACACTGAAGGCTTGCTTCTCCTAATGTGTGATGAAACATACTACTGCAATGATGTGATTCCTTGTAATTATGCTTTAAAAAATTGGTATAGAACAGCTTAAAAGAGTAGTTTATAGTTTATAAAAGAGAAAATATAATGTTAAAAAATGCTAATGCTTAACTGTAAGCTTCTGCAAAATGCTAGAATTGCACCCCAAAGACTTTTTCTGCTTTTGCAGCATGGATGTAACTATGGTGACAGTTTCTTTCTTAGTAATATTAGTCTAGTGCTCCCTAAACTCTGAGAAGCATATTAAATCAGATCTGATTAAATTGGGTTCCCTTGATAGAACAGAAGATTGCTTAAACCTTTCTAATTTGTGACCTATGATTGTGCTCAGTTAAATGTGATATTAAGGTCAAGGTCTAACATAAAGTCACAGAGTACACCACAAATTCATTACTACATTTTAATTCATGTACTGACACATCTGAGAACATGCTCCCTTACTTTTGACCCTCAGTTGTAAAGGAAATCCATCTGTACTTACTGGGTTATGCAAACCTCTGGAGAGTAGATTGTCAGGATTGTTAAGGATATAGAAGGTCACAATAAGGAGACATCCGTATAAATAGTCTTTCATTAATATTGCCCTTCACAATGAATATTGGCAAAAATCAGCAAATAAGAACTACAGTCAACAATGCCTCATGATAACTTTCAGAGCAGAGGACACACTGGAGAGTATTTATAATGTCCATTCCTCTTCCGGTGTCTTGCTTAGGTACAAATAAGTGGACCACACAAGTGACATAAAGTTTCCTCTGCAGTGAATAGGGACAGGTACCAACAAGGCAGTGATTCACCAACAGAGTCAGACACTGATAAAGCAGTACAAATACTGCCTTTGTTCTGATATACAATGTGTGCAAGCAAGAGGTAATGGGCATCAGAGCAAGGAAAAAGCTGCAGGAGAGAAGAAAGTACTAATGTATAAAAACAATTATCCGCAATTATTTTATTGTAAGATGTCTGTTTCCAGTCAGGACAACTCTTTTTACATACACTCCATTTATTTGGCTCATTGTCTATATGAGGTTTTTCACAGGTGAAAAAAAAAGGGAGAGCTTATTGCTTTGTTTGCCGTATCTTTTCAGCTGGTACAAATGTTATCTATTTGGTTGTATCTTGTTCTTTAGAACTGTCAACCATCTGCCAATCTTCATATTTGCAAAAAAGAGAAAACACCAGCCACCCCACTGTGCTGAATGTGACAGCATTGTAATGTCAGAGGACCAAGAGGCAGGTGATGGTTTATGATAGAAATAAATCTTTCATGAGAGCAAACTTGGGAGAATTGCATGCTTTTGTAGGGGATATATCTCTGCACAGCTATAACTGACAGTATTCTCAAATGCATCCGTTTGATAAAGCAAGGTTTATATTGTGTCTAATCATGTATTGAGTCATTGGCGGGGGGTTGGGGAGGAAGTAGAATGTAAGTGCTCTTTGTAAATACATAATCTGTAATATATATGTATGTGTTTGTGTTTCAATACAGATATGTCCATGTTTCCATATATATTTTAAAATAATTAGATTAATTAAATAATTATTAAACTGACTCTCACATTTTCAGGTACAATTCTGATTGCTACACAGCATGCAAGAATGCTTTGGCTTATTGCATTTTGAAATGGGACAAAATGCTTTCTGGGAAAAAAAAACAAACACAACAAAAACAAACAAACAAACAAAAATAACAACAAAATTTGAATGAGAGGACAAGGAATTAAACTATATATTTTTAAATATAGTAAGATGTTACATTTTCAATACCTTTGCAATATGTTAAATATGTTGACTGCAATTAGGTTAATTTTGAGGTTTTATCTAAATATGTATAAAAGTGTCCTACCCTTCGAAAAAGAAGCAGAAACAGAAAGCCACAGATCCTACAGCCAGGCAAATTAATTTTAAGGATTTATTACGAGCTCTTCTTATAACAGTGGCCATCACATCCTGCCCTCTGAAGACACCGTTTTTACAGTTAAGCTCTTTCAGTGCTATCATATTGCCACTATAAAAATAATGTACAAGAATCACATATACCTCAGAAATCTATGCCTTTTGTTTGTGGAAAAAGCCAGGTTATGTGTGAAAATTTCTTTTCCAAAAAGCCACAGTGTCATAAAGAACCTAGCAAACAGAGTTGCAATTCTAGTCTCTCCTCATCTGTTTATCTAGCTAGTGTATTGCACTCTTGTCATTCATTTGCTGTCTTGACCACAAATAACATTATAAATGCAAACCTCACCCAGTTTTCTTCCCTTTAAAAAAGCAATTGCATAAATTAAAAAGAGTGCTCAAGCCAGTCAGTGCCATGAAAACACATCACTAAGAAAAAAAAAAACTTTTAGCTCTTCTGAAGTTTTATGAAATTCCCTGCTAACCTTTCCCCTTCTTCTTATATTGATGCTTTCTTTCTCTCTTTCACATTGTAGTTGCTTATCTGACCAGCACCATTGCTGTGTTAGTTATGCCTTGACCACAGATCCAAGGCAACGGTCAACCACAGTTGTTCTACCCAGAGGCCAGACCAAAGGTGATGGTGTCTTTTTGCAGTAAGGTAATCTTATGATGGGCAAAATCTCCAGCTTGATAGCTGTGTCATGATACAACAGTGGCTATCGGGGTCTCCAGGCTTAAGTCTAGACACAGGGCTACAAAGTGAAGAGAATCACAGAATCACAGAATTATTCGAGTTGGAAGGGACTTTAAAGATCATTGAGTTCCAACTCCCCTGCATGGGCAGGGACACCTCCCACTAGATCAGGCTGCTCAGAGCCTCATCCAACCTGCCCTTGAACACCTCCAGGGTTGGGCCCCCCACAAGGTCTCTGGGCAGCCTGTTCCAGTGTCTCACCACCCTTATGCTGAAGAATTTGTACCTGATCTCCAACCTAAATCTCTCCTCTTTCAGCTTAAAATCATTACTCCTCATCTTCTCACTGCAAGCCCTTGTAAAAAGATCCTCCCCAGCTTTCCTGCAGGCCCCCTTCAGGTACAGGAAGGCCACTACGAGGTCCTTTCGGAGCCTTCTCCTTTTCAGACTGAACCCCAGAAAGAGAATAGATATGTGTGTTGTTTTTGCTGGACAAAAAGAAAGCCCACTCTGCCTCTTGTGTAAAGATTTGTGCCAAGCATCCTACAGAAATGCCTTACAATTTTGTCTACCCGCATAAGAGCAGTTGTTAGGGTACTTCAACAGACCATAAGACATTACTGTCTTGCATATGACACATATTTTATTCTCATGTTATTAACCTGGAGAGTAGGAAAATAACAATACACCAACAGGCAGAAACATGGGAAGGATCCCCTGCCGGCCCTATGACAGTTAAACTTAGTGTGCAATTACTTCCATCTACCAGTCCTAGAAAGTATAATGTATTTCATACACTATTTTGCCAAATAATCCCCACTATTAAATTTTTTAAGCTTGGTACACTTCAACCGTGTTTTGTTTGCAAAGTGCCATAGTTTTATTTCCTGTTTATTGTGTTTGGTCTGATACTTCAAATTTTGTCTTTTTGTATGAGCACAAGTTATCAGAGATCTCTTGCTGTCTCATTTTTTAATAACAGTATGATTATTAACAACACACACAGATAAAGAAGCAAGGGGAAAGGGATTCCTCACCCCAAACAAATTCCCGCTGTAATTTTTTTTACACTATTCTGTTTATTTGTGAGCGCTTTTTCACTCTTTTAAAATCCTCTAAATCCAATCTGCTGAATAGCATGAAGTGACTTTTCCCAAAACTCCCACTCAATAAATGCTCTGATGCCAACGTGTAGGATGTGTTAATGCAAAGGCCAGAGATATGCTGTTCTGTTCTCAGTTCATCTCCTGCTAAGCCTTCTTCTCCCGAGCACAGACACAGGCAATTATTAAGCCATGGGACATAGCACAGATTAGTAGTAAAAGGTTTGAGGGTTATCCAAATGGTTCAGATGCTTATCCAAGTCACCAACCAGTTGAGCAAATCCACAGCAGCACCCATGACACTTTCTGACAGCTCACTGTAAGCTTTCCAGTCTTTACAACCTCCCCCTTCCATAATTTGTCTTCCTTCTTCCCTTTTACTAGAGCCACTGCCTACTTCTGTTTACCACCTGTGTGGCCTACAATATCCTCTGACCTCCCCGTGCAGTAGGGCTGTGCTGGGGTAGAAGCAGGGGGCTGGGATCCCCATTTGAGTGCCCTTAGAGCATCTTTTTGTGTTTTTGCAGGCTGTGTAAACTTGAACTACCAGTATATTCCACTGAAATCAAACGCTGTTGTAGCCTGTCAGTTTATTTTAAAAAGCCTGAGAATTTGCTATGAGATTCAATAAAGGGGACAGGGACAGTTGAAAAACATTTGTCCTTTTTCCTAGGTTAGGGACTTGGCTGCATTAAAAGCAGCTTGGTTTTTTTTTGTTTGTGGTTTTTTTTTTTTCCCCAAACAAGAGCACTGACTAGTGTGTTGGACAGGCAGAATTCTTGCCACTAATGGGGTTTTAAATAGAATAATCTGAGACATACTAATGGATGCATAGAAAACGTCTGGATACTGCTAAATTGAGGTGTAATAGCTGTTTTTTGTTTCCTCCCGATTGAAACTGAAGTCTGTCTAAATGGCCATTCTTCATTTGAGTTGCTTCAAACTAAGCTACAAAAGAGGATAAATTAGGGAAACAGGGTTAAATTGCAGTTTATTCACAGAGTTACTGGTGAAAATAATACGTACTACTCTTTGTATTTTAATAATTGGAGAGAATTACTACTCATTTTACCACAGTTAAAAATAAAATAGTTTTAAATTAGCTAACTGATCACAATTGATATTATTTCTATGTGTGTGTACATATTTAGATAGATATATAAATTTTAACAAAATGTTATATATGCAGATCACTTGTCTATTTTACCCCTTTTCCTTTGTAGAAATAGGACTAAAAAAGTGATCAAGAATCAGAATACAAACCACTAAATCTATGTCTAGCTGATTGCAATTTCACAGGAAAAATGGTAACCAAAGCTATTTTATTGAAAAGCAGTAGATTTTTTTTTAATTATTAATTTTTATGTTCTGGGATGAAAATAAACTGTGGAGAAGTCTTACAGCTCTACATTCCAGAGGGTCAAAAATTTAGAAAATATGAAACCTGAACAGAAGTGTATCCTTTGTTAATAAGCCTGTGGCAAGGATGTTGTTTGGAGGCTAGGAAATTCAAAGAAGTCCTATCCTGGAGGACAATATATAGTACAATCTCAAAAAAGGTGTTTTCAAACTAGGAAAAGAACTTATGAAACTTACAGTGTTACTCAAGAGTACCAGCTTCTTGGATATAGATGTGTATCAAACTCATTAAAATACTCTCATAGACAGTAATATTTTGATGTATTTTCTTTTCACTTTAGATTGCAGTTTCTTGTATGGATTTTTTTTTTTTTTAAGGACCAATTTTTTTTAGAAATAGTGGTGGAAATGTTTTTTTTACTTTTTTTCTCCCCTTTACATCTTCCCCACTCCATGCTCCCTCACTCATACTCCCTGCTAGTCTGTTGCCCCTGCCCAAAGGCTTGATTCTCTCCCCAGGGGCTGTTTTCAGACATTAAGGAACAGTGGAAAACAAAGGCAGTCTGTCCAAATGACCTCTTCTTTAATTGTGCCTCCTGTTCATACAAATTAACACAGCTGTACTGTCCCTAAAAACAAGTAAATTCTAATCCCATCAGAACACTCACCTTTAAATCTAAAGAATATATTAGTGTGCAAATTAGTACAATCTTGGGGCAGCTAAGATTTACCTACTAGAAAATCTGTCATGAATTACTCATTTTGTTATCACAAAACAAACAATATGGATAGAAATCAATATAGTCTCCAGATTAGATGAAGAACCATGCCAGCTAATTGATCTGTATTTTGTATGAGAAGTATCAAATCACTAGGAGGAAGGCAGGATGCACAGGATATGCAAGTAGATACATCACAAAAGTGAGTAAAAACTATGTTAGCAACACATGTAAAAAGAGTTGGGAGAACTATGAAAAAGAAGAGTTATGAAGTGAGGCGTGTGGTTTATTATTCCATAGCCTATACCTGTTTGGGTTTTTTAATTTATTGGTCCTTACTTTATTAGAAAACCTATTGGAAACCAGATATAAGATAAGGATAAGATATAAGAACAAAACATTGTGTTGAATGATTTGAAAAGAAGGACAGCTGAGTCATGCAAACTTGCCTGAGTGAAGGAGGATTCTGATGCTGAACAGATGGGATGAGGTACAATGAAATGACAGAAGGAGACAAAAGCAGCATGAAAAAGTGGTACACTATGCAAATAAAGGGATGTCCATTTTGAAGACAAAATTAAGATATGTAAATTGAATTTGAAAGTGGAAAGGTTGATAAGCAGACTTGTAGGCAAGATAAGCATGGTCAGAAAGATAATGAGACCATTATTGACTTTGTTGGGGTACACTAGGTCTACCTTTAGGATATAAAGAAAGCCAGAGTGAGACAAAAAGGTTAGAGAGGATGAAATATTGTTTTGATCAATTGTCAGAGGTTAATAACCAGATATAAGAGCATTTATGTGGTCAATGAAATAAAAATGAAAAGCAAAGTGTAAACTGAGACCACAGGAGGAAAAAAAGGCTAAATGAGAAATGCTTTTTATTTTTTAGATGCTTTAGAAGACCTAGATTTGAGTTGAGAGGTCTGTTTTCAAATGGAAGGTTACAGGTGAAGAAAGAAAGGTCAGGAACAAAAGAGAAAGTACAAGCCTTTGTCACCTTCTACAACTATTAATGTCACTACTGATTTTCCCCAAAATCCATTATGCTTTGCATGAGGATCAGATGAGTCCAAGGAATAGTCAGAATGACCACTGCTACTTACCAGGAAAGATGAAAAGCACGAAGGCAATGATGTTGGCTGAGCACTTTTTATTGTGGGGATTGATGAAACAACCTAAATGGAAGCCATTGAAGGAGGTAACACCATTATCATATGCTTAGTAAAAAGAAAACAAAATCAAATATAAGAGCTTTTCCACCCCATAACAAAGACCAACCATTATAAATACCAAATTCATGAAAAAGAAACAACTGGGATGGGAGTAGTTGACCTTCTTTTCCTACTTTCTAAAGGTGTCTCTGAAATATAAAAATAGGCTGTACTGGTTAAGCAGGTTGGAATGCCCATCTCTTCCACTTTTTTCCCTTACCTTTCAAGTTTGAAGTATTTTCCCCTTGTCTACACACTGCCTTTATCACACTTCAAGTGCTTTGACTTAAATATTGAAGTTTAAAAGTACTTTCAGTATTTCTCACTTGTCACAATAGAGTTTATATATTTACACACAGTCCAAACTGCCTATGTAGATGAAAGACAAGAGTAGATGCAGAGGACTGGAATAGTGTTTCACACCTCATCTACTTTTAAACATTATTTTCTTCACAGGAGTGGAAAAAAAAGTATTTTCCATTTATCTGTGTAAAAGCCACTTGCTAAGGAACTAAGCTACTTACATCACAAAGCAGAAAATACTTAGTAAAACTTATTATAAGGTGCATTAGCTACAAAGGGAGCTTTAATGGCCAACAATTACCAGTCTCCTACATGCTTGGCAGTTGCTGCTGCTTGTATCTTCAGAGGTGTCAAATGTCAAAAACTTGATTCAAACCTCCATGAAACAAACATTAAATCTGTTAAAGTGCTTTTATAGATTTTAAAACAATGAATGCTTGATCAACCACAAGAATTAAGGGGAAATCCTTGTTTATCATATTTAACATAGTCTGGAAAATGAAAAGGGTTATGACTCTTTTTGTTGAGGACCAAACAGACTTTCACCACCAAAAATGGTCATGAAGGAACTTCTGGTTCTACAAGCAGTCTATATGGCCAGTCATTGAGGAAAATTCCTCTACAGCTGCTTATTAAGCAGCTGTCATGGATGCATCAAAATGGACAATCTTCATGCTGGTCATCCTAGTATCTTGTACCGAGGAAAGAAGGAAAGTTGTTGCCAACTAAATAAAAAAACTTTTAACTAAAACTCCACATGAATCTTTGAATAAATGTTTTCAAAATAATGGATATTAATTTCTCTTTACGAATGCAGTATCAAAGATTTAGATATAGCCATTTATGTTTATAAGGTGGGACACAGTTTTAAAGCTTTAAAGTTAAGAGCCTTGTTGTATAGTTTTTATGATCCCTGGTAAAATTAACACACAAAAAATAGATCAAACAATGCAGTTAGAGAACAAGAGGCAAAATTCCTGCCATTTCCAAGCTCTTTTCTTTCACTTCCTCTTAATTTTAATTTTTTGTCTGTTTGGTTTGGGTTTTTTTTGTTTCACCTATATTAGATACACAACATCAGGTGTTTTTTAAGTTATGGTGTTGATTTTCATACTATCATTATATATATTTGCATATACACACACATATATAATATCTGCTCATATACAATATCAGCTGAAGAATAATCACCACACCATCCTGATTCAAATGTCAGAGGCAATGGGAAATAGTGAGATTTTGTGTTGACTATCCTTCAAACATTTTAAACTGTGCAGAATTAATTTATCTCTTTCTTGCCAGTTACTGAATCCAAAGAGAGATCTCCTGAGTCCTCCACTGTTAGGAGAGGGAGTCCGAATTCTTCATCCACGCTGTATAGTGACTATAAATGGCAAAGCCATCTGCAAAATGGAAAGAAAAGTCCATTCTTGTTTCTCATTAACATATAAGTAATCTTTCAGGACTTTGTAAGAAAGATAAAGAATCCATTAGGCCCTTACTAGGCTCCTCCTCAGAATGGTGCGTTTCTTTGTGATCCCCAAATTCACAATTAATCAGACTACCAGTTCAGTTCAGACTACTTCTCCATTACATAGAGGATGGAGGAGACGGAATCACAGATAATGAATGAATTAATGCCCTGAGGATTTCTTGTACAGGAAGGAGAAAGATGCAAGAAATTACAAACTATGCTCACAACTACCATTACTTCACCAGTAGCAATGAATAGCAGCAAATACATTAGGATATAATCATCTGTCCTCCTGTGTGTGGGTTATAAAATTATATGGACCAGCTTCCTCTTGTTTTTTTTTTTGTAGTGTCCATGTAATTTTATCTTCCTTGTCTCTTCAATAAAATATTATTCATAACCCAAGATAGGAGGAACACTCACTCAGATTACTTTCGTAGTCTATTTGCCTGGCATATAACTTATATTGTTCTGTATGATCATGTGACTGAAAAATTATGACCTACACAAAGCAGGACAGTCTTATAATTGTGCATTCATTGTTTGGCATTTCTTGACATTTGAGTAGTTCACCATGTGATCTTGATGTTGCAGGAACAGAGTTTCTTTTTTTGCACTTAATTTCTTAAAGCATTTTTACAGGAAAAGTTGTGTAGAGGAGAGAGAGAAAATCAGAATAAGTTACAGGGTATATGTGGACTTTGAAGCTTTACAGTTTGTATATAATATAATTACAGCTTCTTAATTTAATTTTCAAGGTAAGTATCAGGGCAGTCCACGAAGTTAGTTGCCCCTGAACAAGACTGACAGAATAAAACAATCTAGAACCTTTTTAATGATAATAAGAAAAAATTCTCTTTCATCTTCACTTTGTAATTTGTTTATTAAAAGATGGTTTGCGTTAAAAGTACCAGCTTAATCACCATTAATCTATTTATTGCTAGATAGTTTAATGATAATGTTGTTTCTGTTAAGCATCAGTTGTTACTATTCACTATTATTAGATTAAATCAGTATCCTGGGAGATATCTCCCATATAGTATGTTAAAATGCAGTTTTTAATGCCCTTCATTTCCAACATGACCAATAAACAAAGTGTCACAGAACTGGCATTGCTTCTGCAGAGAACAGGCAACTGCCTCAAGAATTTAAATTGAGTAAATGCATGTAGATTGCTGTTCCTGCACCATCTGTTCCATAAACTGCATATAATATCAGAGGATAGGTATAAAGTTGTGTTATGGAATATCTTGTGGAAAAATTCACAATAAATGGTATAAAACTGTCCTCAAGACACACTGAGAATGAAAGTAACTTTTCACATCTCGAAATTCACATCTCGATGGGATGTGAACTCCCAACAGAGAGTAAAGATTTCAAGTGTTGTTCCAATGAGACATCTGCCTGAATAACGGCTGTGTTTATGAGGGAAGGATATGGTGCAGACAGTGTCATCCAGACCACCCACCACCTCTGCTTTTCCTCTTCTGCCTCAGCCTCAGCCACTGCTGTGTGCACTGAGCTCAGAGGAAGGATGCAAAACCTGAGCCAGCAGAAAAAAAAAGTTCTCCCTTTAGAGCTTGCTTTGTTCCTCTGAGCATGAAGCAACAAGTATCTATTTAATCCTTTACATATTTGCAAGGCATTACATCCAGGAAGGCTTTAATAAATAATAGCTCCCCAATGAGTAATTATAAATGCTATAACACAAATGTAAGGAGCTAAATCTTTTTTTCCAAGACTAGAAGAGCTAGTGTGTTTCTCTACCATGAGTGCTTTGCTCCGAACCTGTTGGATATTTTATGTCCTATAGAGAAAACACTAACGATATGTGATCTCATGCCACACACACTGAACAAGCAAGAACTAGTTATCATGTTCTCTGCACATGTAGTTTCAGAACAGCTATAGGAATGAGATGGTGAAAGAATGCCGTGTGCATCACATATATTTTTGACTGAGGAGCAATTCACCAGAGTGGGTTTTCAAAAGTTCATGACTCTATAACAATAGCTTTGGGTTCCTTTCATGTTTCCTTATACACATGGTCTTCATTTATAGATTTCATAATTTATTTCCTTGGGAAATACTTTTTCTTCAATAACAATATTATATTTAATTGTCATAATTCTCAAATAGGTGAAAGGAGGTTTTTTTAAAAAACTGTTCCAAGATGCTCACTTTTGGGATGACATGAAACATAGGAAGTTGTTGCCCTAGAAATGAGTGGTCTGTTTTGAGTGTGTAAGTTTTACAGCCTCAAACACTGCAGCCACTGCAGCCGTCACTTTTGGGATGAGATGAAACATAGGAAGTTGTTGCCCTAGAAATGAGTGGTCTGTTTTGAGTGTGTAAGTTTTACAGCCTCAAACACTGCAGCCACAAGTGGTTTGCTGTATGTACGTGCTTATAATTCAAAGCACCAGAGGTTTTTTATAACAAGTCACAATTATATCATCATGACAAGTGGCTTGTTTTGTGTATTTATGTTCATTAAGTCATCAGTCCAAGAGTGACTTAAATGTTGCTTCCAGACTTGGTTTTGTTCATTCCATGTAGAGTTCAGTCAGGAAAACTGATTGTGCTTAGTGCCCCGGTTGCTAGTTTCTGCATGCAATCACCGGCCAGCTTTGCTGCATTTTGCTTACAGTACTTTTCAATGAGTGCTAAAAAACTGCTTTAGGAGCTGAGGAAATCTCTCAGATCCCCTGTGAGACTTAAATAAACATATTTGCCAAAACAGAGAGGAAAAAGAAAATTTGCTTGTTCAGGGCATGCATGCCTTGGCTTGCTGCTGTCTGAAGCAGGGCTTGATAGGTGTCAGAAGTAGAAATGGCCTGTGGTTTAAGGTATTACTTTTAGAGGCTTAGTAAATTGTAAGCATAGAGCAATCAGGCTAAATTCTGATCCATCTCTTTAAGGGCCAATACCCACCAATACAAAACTAGCTTAAGCTCCAAGAAATTACGCCAAATTGAAATATGAAGACGTTTTTAGTGAGATGTGAATGCTAGGCGAGAGTTTAAATCCTTATTTCAAATATGTGAGAATTTAGACCTATCAGTTTATTCCTCTAGAGTCTTGCTGTGTCTTTAAGATGTGTTCAGAGGTATTCCTTGCATTTTGGTGGTTTGTCTACTGTTTGCTTACTTCTCAAGGCCTGGCGTGCACAAAATGTTAATGATACCAACATAAAACATTGTGAATACAAGCACTGACAGACTTTCACACAAGTTCAGTTCTATTACCTTTCAAAAATCTGCCCGTACATTCATGTAGCAAGTATTAATGCACTGAGAGAGACTTCAGCTAAAGAAGGATTTCTCTTGTGCAGATGTCCTAGTTTTCTGCTCAGACAGTGGAAAGACTCTTATCTGAATTAACTATCCATATGAATCACTGTTTGAATTAGAAACATTTAAATAAATGAATTTATAAACAAACCTGAAACTAAAAATATTTTGTGGGGGTTTTGTGTGTTTGTTTGTTTGTTTGTTTTTCTTAAATGCTCAATTTAAAACTCTTGCCTGGAAATTGCAGACAATTCTATACGAACAGAGAAAAATAAGACCAGTTGGAGAGGCCTGTAAAAAATGCTCATGATGTTTCTGTAATGTTTACTGTAATTATTAATCTTTTGCACTTTCAACTACAAATTAAGTATCCCTCCTGCCTAGATTGTCTCTTAATAATTATCAGAGAACTGGCATCTCTGAAGAACTTTTCCATGGTGCTAGGAATTAAAGACAAAAAACATTAATGTAGATAATTATTTCTCAAGCTCTAGGATGGGCAAGATCTGTGCCTTCCTGTAAACTGGAATCAGACATCCAAGGGGCTTGTCCCTAGGCCCCAAGCAGACTAAGATAAATTCATTAACTCTGACGCAGGCCCCTTTTTAAGAATTAATTTCATGTAACTAAACCATAGAACTCTAAAATAACTAAGAGTGATTTGATGCGCAGTAGCTGTTTATTGATACAAGAGGTCCAGACTAGGCATATCACAAGCGGGTTGCTGGTGAGGCCATTCATTATGTTTTTTATGTCTGTTATGGGGATCAGTGATAATTAGTAGGTATGATGTAGGTGGGCAAAGGTTATGGGCAAGCAGTGACAAATCTGATCTGTTCTGCATGGTCAGGGAACACAAACCAAATGAATTCAAATTCCTCCTTATGCCTTTGTAGAGTAGAGACCAAATGTAGCTTTATAACAGGAAGTCAGAGTGAGCAAACCACTGTGCAAGGAGGCACCTAATTGCTGAACTTGATTGTAACTGCTAATCAGTCAGAGGGGAAAAAAAGTGTTGGGAATTAATTAGGCAAGGACCTTCAGAACAGCAGCAGGAAGCCTCCAAGTGACCTTTATTTACAGTCAGTTAAACAGAAGTGTGACTAAAAATGCCAAGGAACAAATCAGATTATTAATATTGATTGCTTAAAGAAAATGAATAATTTAGGAGCAGAATCAGAATAAATATGCAGTGACAGAGATGAAAGAGCACAATGTACTGCCTTCCCAACATTCATCTATCATGCTGGAGTGCCCCTTCACACAGAAATTGAGAATTTCCACCATCACAAAACATAATTAGTTTCATGACCCAGCATGATTGCTGTATTGCTGCTACAAGGAGCTTTTTTATTATTATTATTTTCCCAGGGCATCATGCAGTTGTAACATGCAGTAAGTCAAGTTGGAGTACACTGAAATGTGTGGTATTAGGAACCATAAATATTTTCATTCTCATTTTCTCTACTGCCACAGAAATAATGACTTATAGATGAAACAAGGAGTTTGCTTCTCAGATAATCATCTTCAGTTCAGCAGAATTGCACTATTTTCATTTAAGTAACTGGAGCCCTCTAAAGTTACGGAAAGTGCTTAATTTCCCTCCTTTGGATAAGCCTCAGTGAAACTGAGGGATGATGCCAAAATATTAATAAGGCAAACTATGTTGCAGTTAGCAAGGAAGTAATGGTTTCAGTATGAATATAAGTACATTCCAGCCTTCTAAGACCTTACACGTGTCAGTTAGACCTATTGATTAAAATGAAACTATTCAGATGAACAACAACTTAAAATAGTAAACATTAGCATGATGACAAACTGCATCACACTACATTCTCAGCATGGCGAAAGAACGAAGTGCTAAAATTCAGCTGTCTAAGTAGCTTTAATTAAGCCTTTAGCACAGAGGATACTCTTCATTAACAAACTGGTGTCCTTTTTCTTCTCTCTGGACTGTAGAAATATTCACAACAGATGATGAACATACAAGGATAACATTAATAATAACATTAAATCTGGCATCTAGAACTTCTCTTTGCAAATTACATAGGACTCTTTTCAGTAAAACATTTTTTTTTTATGCATATTAGTGTAAAATTTTAGTCCATATAACAAAATCCCTCCTATATAGGAATTTTAGCTCATACGTAAATTTTAACTCTTGAAGTGAACTACATCCAGATCTGAAGAACAGAATACATCTAACAAATGGCTGCTGTTGTACAGTGGGTTGCTTTCTGACATGCACAGCCTGACCTATATCCACCCAGATCTGAGCCATCCTTGTGAGCCTCTAATTTCTTGATCTCCATCGGACCAGAGAAAAAGACGTACAGAGCAATGAGATGGAATTAGATGCGTTTTGCTTTTATGTTAAGCACAGAAACATGCTTGGTGACCTCTCATGCTTGTCCTTTCAAAACCACCTCATTATAAAACCCACAGTAAAGTTTGGGGGAAAAAAAAAATAATAAAAAAAATTGGCAGCTTTTGCTCTAGGGTGGGGCAGGGCAAGGCTGGGATAGGAGGCACCCCACAGCTCAGGACTGAGAGGCTTTGGCAGTGCAGTGTGGGAAAGCAGGCATGGCACTAGCCCATGCGATATGATATCTGGCTCCTTTTCAGTCAGAGTTGTTCATCTCTCACTTTCATGAATGCCATAATGACACTGGTTGCCACTTAGAAGTCAATGTCTGCCAAGAGCTGTCACCACGCTGTGTCTGAAGCACCAGAGTTTTGCAGGAATCAACTGCCTTAACTGTGTGGTACCTGTTGCCTAATGCTGGCTTTTAAATGGTGCCCACTGTAGGGAAGCTCTCAAAACCCTCTCTAACTATACCAGTGGGAAGAAAAGCTTTGTTTTTTTCACATACCTTTGCATTCAACTCTTCCCTGTGTGAAATGTCTGTAACTTGATAGACCTATAGGAGCTTCTTTGGAAGTGCAGCTTGTAAAAGAGCCTTGTTCCTAAGTAAAACAATTACTTGGGGAAATTCTCTATTTATTTTTTGATAAATCATTCCAGTATATATATATTTTTTTTTTTAAATCACTATTCTACAGAAATTACAATGAGACAGAGATTTAATAAAGTATAAGCTTAGAACCTTAAACACATTAGATACAGGTTTTTTTGAGGTGTATGAAAATCATTTCAGTAGTTGACAAGTGGGTTACTGGTTGTTTATAGATTATATGAGCATTCAGTGAGCTGCTATTTGCTCTGGCATGGTGCCCAGACACTTTGTCCTCCTTCCGAAAAGAGATTGGTCTAATTTTCCTTATGCTACACAATTATGCTAATCTGTTTCGGAAAGGGAAGGTGGGAAAGCAGGAAGACAGAAAGAAAAGCAGGAAGGCAGGAAGGCAGGAAGGCAGGCAGGCAGGAAGGCAGGAAGGAAGGCAGGAAGGAAGGCAGGAAGG
>NW_009953721.1:1360090-1366828 GCF_000747805.2 Chaetura pelagica | reverse complement strand
AGGGAAGGAAGGAGGGAAGGAAGGAGGGAAGGAAGGAGGGAAGGAAGGAGGGAAGGAAGGAGGGAAGGAAGGAGGGAAGGAAGGAGGGAAGGAAGGAGGGAAGGAAGGAGGGAAGGAAGGAGGGAAGGAAGGAAGGAAGGAAGGAAGGAAGGAAGGAAGGAAGGAAGGAAGGAAGGAAGGAAGGAAATCACCAATGACAAAAAACGAGGCAAGGGAATAGGGGAGGAAAATGCTGAACATCAGATCTTTTACCAAAGACATTTTCTCTAACTATGTTACACTTTTGACTGACTTTCCACTATGTATATGCCTGGGGAGAATCAGGAACTTTCAGCATACGAAAGCCTTTCTTGTTAACATGTAAAAGTAAAAGTAATGAAGCACACCAAACACCACCAATGTAAGTGTCACCTCAAATCTGAGAGTGCATTCATTAACTCCACTACAACAAAATGCTCTGCTGTGTCCCATATTTTTTCTTGTTTTGTATGTGTGACAGAAAATGTTCTTCTCACTACTCTTTGTAGAGATTTGTAGAGCTCTATTAATTAACAGAACATGATTAGTGACTTGACAGACAGCCAAGCATACAGCTCTCTTTACAATGGGGTGAGCGGCAGAACGTTGCCTCGCACAGCAAATGACACCCAGTCACTCACTACATTTTCATCACCAAGAGTTTGCATTTACAGCACCATGTTGCACGAGGCAAACCATGGCCAGTGGCTCCACAGCTGTGCAGTTGATGTATGGCTAACATGTTTCACAGCTGTATTGGCTTTCTGGTTCTGGGAGCAAGTCTTTAGGTGCTTTCTGACTCTGACCTTACAGTTGGAGATAACTGTGTTGAGATGGAAAGCACTGGTGGCCTGGTGCTGGCAGGGCTCCAGCAGGCAGCCTTCTGCAGGTCTGGGTCACACACCCAGGGCTGCAGCTGCATCTTCTCTGGGCGCCTTTTGTGAGCAGACTCTAAATGCCATGTTTTGTTATAATTCATTATTTAATTATATCAGCTTCCAGTGTTCTGTGTGGTATTTCACAGACTCAAGCTAAGCTCCTACATATAAATGAATTTTCTACTGTAACTACTGTCTCAGGCAAGTCTGTACTGCAAGATATAATAGCAGCCTATTTACATATGTCACTCTAAAGTGCTTACACTGAAATTTTACTGCTTTCCTCACAATCTTGCATTTACATAAATACGCCCACGCTGTACAGGTGGATTTCTGAATCGTCTAGTGTTTCTCTTCCATTAAGAGACATTTTTGAAACAAATTAATGCCAAATGCATCGTGGTTTAAATGTGTTTATTACTTTATTTGGTATTTTAAAAGCTCTTCTGAAATGTTTTAAAAAAGATGATGTGCAAGCATATGAACTTAATCTGTGGAGGAAATAAATGTCTGACATAAAGATTTAAATCTTTATTTTCCTCCTTTGACATGATGGCTGGTGAAAAATAAATGTACTTTTTTTTTTTTTTTTCCTTTTGACAGAGTAATAAAAATCTCATTATGTTTGAATAGGCAGCAATTTTGTTATCTAATCTTTTTACCAAATGGTTAGTTAATTAATCAGAAACAAATCCTGATTATTATTTCAATAGAATTAGAAAGACAAATCACTAGAGTATGGCTAAATAGGGCAGGCCTGTGGTTTAACCTGCCTCATTTACATCCAAGTGATTGTCAGGAGCTCACAGTGAGCAAACAGCCCCAAGAACATAAGCCAGCAGATGGTTTTCTCTCGTTGCTAGCCTTTCCTCTCCTATAATGCCTCTGATCCCATTACCTCACTGAATCCGTTACCAGGGTAACTGTTAAATTGCTGTGAAAGGCATGGTAATAAAGTAACCTGTCACACTGGCAATAAAAGCAGCAGAATTTTCCTGTTCACTGAACTTTTCAGCTCATCAATACTCACTTTATGGAGAAATTCACCACTACACACAGGTCAGCTGCAGGAATTGTTCTGTGAGGCTTTTGAAAAGCAAACCAAAGTTCATGTAAACATGGGAAAGGTATAATTAAAGACTGGATTCAGAAATGCACACAGAGCTAATGCTTTGATCTTTACTGTAGAAGGTTAGTAGGAGATTAGAGATGTTCAGGTTGCTCCTTTTTTTAAGCACGCTCTATAAATAACCTTTACTGCAGGCAGGAAGGTGATTAATCCAAAATAATTTTCACAGTGTTTAAAATCATAACCTCCATTGCATCAAGCTGCTTACCTTTAGCAGCTGTACCCTGACCTGTCTGCTGAAGTGGATTTTCTTATCATGGTATAATCAGATGCCAGGAGGATTCATTTTAAAATGTTTTCCAGCATTTGTCTGCTATCCATTGTTTTACAGACCTTTGAAGCAAGTCTGATATCTTTAACAGGTTTTTACAATATGTCACTGTTTCCATTTATAAAGCCTTACAGAATGTAATCCTAGAGAGAAAAAAGTGCATACAGCCACTGTGCTAGTCATCCCATTTGAAAATATTTTTCTACCTTTTTCCTTTTCCTTTTTCCTTTTTCTTTTTCTTTTTACATGGCAAGAGATATTTCCATGGGGCACATGCACTGTTTGCCACTGGTCAGAGATGAATTTGAAAATGTCATCTGGAAAAAACCTCCTGACTTAAATAAAGCTTACCAGAAACGGTAAGAACATGAATGAAATGAGAGTGCATATCTAATCCTTGTTATTAGCCATTTGCAGAGTCTACACTTTCAGCTCCATTTGGTAATGACTGTAATTATACAGCAGTAACCTTGGAATATATTGGAGCTTGCTTGTTGACATAATTTCTCTCTCAGCCTCCTTTTTTAAAACTTGCAGACCCTTAAAGCTTGTTATAAAGAATTGAAAGTATTTCTTTGGCAGACAGCAAGCATGAACTGCAGTGCCTATTCCAGCTGCAGGCCATAAAAGAAAAATTTCTTTAAATAGAAGCCACTTTATATAGTCCTGAGAGTATGTATTTAAGGTAAAGCTTGTTGCAGATAAATCTTTGCACACACTGTCTTCAACTTTTAGATAACGATGTTCAAGACAATACTCTTTGTCAGACTGCTGTGGCAAAAGCTGATTTTACCCTGCTGAATGAAGCCACATTTGCTGCTTTCCTGAAATGGCTCAGAACTCTAGGAGCTGTTTGGGGAGGAAAGGAATGAAGGGTTATATCCTTTTAGATATTTCTACCGCACGCAGTGACCTTTTTCACAGTGTCAGATTTTAGTTCCTTGCACTTCTTCCAAGTGCTGGAAAACTTCAGGAAAAGTTTATAAGAAGAACAACAAGACAACTGCACACAAAATTCTAAACTCACAAGCTTCAGCAGAGATACATTTATTTACCGGCATAAAATAAGAATTCATTCTAATCACTAACCTAGAATTAAACTAGACCATTTCTGAGATTCAGGAAACTAAATCTCTTAGACATCTGGTGTGTATAGCAACTCTAGTTATAGATACAAGTGCAACTGTATCTTCAAATATGCCAGAATTCTTGCGCTTTCCAAGAAGAAGCAATGTTCCCATGAGATCTGCAGACTGTTTGCAGGTGTAAGAAGTCCCAGTAAAATACTCTGAGCAGAGTCTTCACTCCATACTCTTTTATGTTTAAATAGAGCAAATCTCAGGAAGGGTGACATGCATCTAGTTTCAATGAAAGAATTGAGTTTTTAATGGCTGCCACTGTTTTAATTTAAAATTTACTTTTAACTGTGTGCATACTGGATTGTTCAAGATTACACTTCAGCAGAATGTAAACATAAATGAGATGTCGACACGGATAAATTCCTTCCTTTGAAAATGTGTATGAATATTCATGAGCAACATTTGTTAGCTCATTTTCCCAGCTCTAGTTTAAATGCACAGAGCAGGGTTTCTGTACTCTGTGTGAGCCTGCATGGAAAAGCCTTTCTGTTGCACAGATTCTGGTAGTGTAAAGAGACACAGTCTTCAAATGGCAGCTCCCGACTTCAATTTGATTTCACCATCCCCTTAGCTGTAATTACGTATTCAAAAGGCATCGAGTTCACACTGGGCTGAATTAACAGCTGACTCCATTTATATTGGCACGCCTTGGGTTTGCCTCACTAAAAACTGTAAAGTTACAACATCAGAAAGAAAAAATGGTGTCAAAAGAGAATTAGAGCTGCTGTCTTTGAAGGAGAAAGAAAGAGGAATAATTGTTTCCCTCCTTCCACCAGATGCTGTGTCCTTATTATTGTCCTCCTCAATAGCATGTTGTGACTAGACTGGCTATACAGCATGTAACCCTTTTCTCCTTGGATTAAATTCATCCCTGTGCAGTGGAGCATCACTCAGCTTCAACACCATGTAAACCCCATGAACATCTCTGCTTTCAGCTCTTGTGTGCTGTGCAGGCCTTGCAAGGGCTTTGTGCAGGTGTGGATCGCACCTTCCAGCTTTAATTTGAAAAGACAAGTGGCTGTGAAAATATCAAAGGCTTAGATCCAACAGGCCCTGCTGGGAATTTTCCAGTGTCACTGACTAAAGTTTCTTTCTGAGTGCCATGATTAGCCATTAAAACAGAACAGCTCACTCTGCAAAATAACCAAATATTTCGCACTTCTGGTGAGGTCCAGACACACCATCTTTGACATTTTCATCCCACCCCTAGTTTGGTGACAAATTAAGTCCTTGAATCCACCAGATCCAAAATTTCCACCCCACCTCCTCCAGTTTTTAATGTCTGTTTTAGCACTTTCATCTGTTTGGAACAGGAATATTTTCCGTACTCAATTTCTATCTCAGAACATTTCTCATTACTATCATAAATACCAGTAATGAAGCTGAAGGGAGAGAATGGAGCATAGAAACATATTTAAAACATATTGAACTCTAAATACTTTATGGTAGGCCAAACTCTATTGAGAACCAGATCCAGGGAAGAAAAAAAATCCCAACACCTCACAGATTTCAGTGGAGTTCTATCGATTTGCACCAGTCAAGTAATGAAACTGCAGCTATTTATCTTCATGGAGTGAAAGAATTGGGAAAGGCATCTGTCTCTCAGGGATACCATATGGCTTTTTTGATCTTACCTATATGTATGATTGGTCCTGCTACCTTATATTTTATGCACCTCTCGTTCTATGACAGTGGGATATTGTAAAAGTGCATCTTCCTTTGTCCTTTTTTCTTTTTTTAACATTTTACACTGTGCTCCCTGTATTGTCCTTTTTTTCATCTACAAATTAAAAATTTACATCTCTCATATCCAGCATGGGCAATTATGTATGAACATCAATCCAGTCACTTACCCTGTAATAAAGGTTTATGATGCAAGCAGTTTTTTGTAGTCCTTCACATTGCCAGAGCCTGGGGTAGGGATGGGAGGAGGCACAACAGAAACCCATGTCAACCCTGCATTTCTGATGTTGCTGCTGCTTTGTGCTGTGACTTCATGTTCCTTGAAGAAACAAGATGCATCAAGATCTAAACACATCCTCTTCAAACATCGGAAATGACTATTTCAGCAAGTTTTATCTTTCAGCAGCAACATATGTAGCAGCAGCTGTGCAGTAGCACTTTGAGACCAGAGGTACTTTGGAACCGAGTAAGAAAGCTGTGACTAGCATGTAAAGAGCAGGAAAAAAAATATTTTTCCACATTCAAAATTGTGCTGACACGTGTAAAGCTTAAAGGACTAACAAAGCAATATACTTCACCCATTTACATCTGATGATCTGCCCTCCAAAAATTTTAATAGATTTTTTTGAAATATATCTGAAAAAACATGATAAGTAAAAATCTTTCACAATTTTAGCTGACAGGTTTGCATAAAAATTTCACAACAAAAGAGCACAAACGCCTTTGATCACTGGCTAACCTCTTTTCCTCTCCATCTCTGCCATTCACAATTATCTGTATTATTTTCTTTCTCTATGTTATCAACAGAAAATTCACGGTCACAGCCTGAAGATCAAATATGAAGTTTAATCTTCAGATTGTTCTGCTCATGCTCATAAACCAGTCAAGCGCCACCGTGCTCTCTGTGACAGCAGCAGAATCCTTGATTCAATTATAGGTTACAGTCAATGGGGATCACATTTTAATCTGTGTACAAACAAAAGGATAGAACACAAACATGTGCCTATTCTAAGGATGATACTTTATTACAGTGCAATGTCAGGCAGCATTGCTATAATACAGGCTGGTTTCAGAAGATGGATGAGATTAAATTGTCTGCTAGGTTATGCCTGCCTGTTATGTACAGACTGTCATAAGTACCGCTCCACTTCTCTGTCATTTATCTGGCTCACAAAGACTCTGATCCACTACTCATTGCATGATCACACAAATTTCAGCAAGTCTGAAGGATTCCAGGCATTATGCAGGATTAGGCCATTATTCTAAACATGAGAGGATTTTTCAAATACTACTCAGATATGAGATATTATTCAGGGGAGTAATTTCATTGAAATAACCAACATTTTTGCTCAAGTGTTAGCATGTTCACATATTGGGTTGTCTGGAATCAATTTCCAGATTTACCCTTGCCTTTCTAACACACAGTTTCAAGTGCTTCTTCCAAGGACTCAATATCAAGGAAAGACAACTTTGCAGATAACTGGCAGATCCATGGCTCGCTCCTTCCTTCCTTCCTTCCTTCCTTCCTTCCTTCCTTCCTTCCTTCCTTCCTTCCTTCCTTCCTTCCTTCCTTCCTTCCTTCCCTCCTTCCTTCCTTCCCGCCTGCCTGCCTCCCTCCCT
>NW_009953721.1:1354096-1355610 GCF_000747805.2 Chaetura pelagica | reverse complement strand
TTCCTGCCTGCCTTCCTGCCTGCCTTCCTGCCTGCCTGCCTGCCTGCCTGCCTGCCTGCCTTCTCCCTCCCTGTCTGCCTGCCTGCCTTTGCTTCTTGATAGCTGGAATCCCTTGAAAAGCAAATAAGCCTTTTTGCCTTAGTACCAGCTGTTAAGCTTTTACTCTCTCTGTCTTTCCTCCCGCCATCTGAAATTTAGGTTTATTATTAGTAATCATTATTAAAATTAGCAAAATGTTATCAGAAGATCTCAGCTAAGGAGAATAACTATAGTTTTCCTCTTTCCAGAAGATGACATCTGCATATCCACATTTTCATGAGATGACTATACTTAACAAAAACATTACTTCATTTTCATGGTATTTCTTTTGTGCCTAGGAGCAACCCTGTAATTGTTAACTTCAATTACAACATTACTATTTTAAACTGAAACCCATTTTATCTGCATGCCAGCTTTTTATTTGTTTTACCAACTATATCTATTTCCATTACTGCAAGGCTGATGGTTTGTCTCCAGAGGAAATCAAATCCATTAATTCAGAAATTTCAAGCACGGCTGCCTCTGCCATAAGCAGCATTTCTTATGCTAATGGCAAATGTGCTGAGACTGAAAAGGACTGACACAGCTCTGGTTTTTATCATAACTTAAGCATTTATATAAAAAGGCAAATCTAATAGTACCAGGAAACTGTTGGTGTTATTATATATAATTCACTTTACTGAGATCTGCATAGGGCCTGGTTTGTGCAATTGCAGTTTAAATCATGCTGTTTGTGGCTTTAACTCACTTGACATTTTAGGTCTGATTTTGATCTTGGTTACCTAAATGTAAATCTGTGTTTGTTCATCTGACAACAATAAAATTATTTCAGATTTACCCCAGACTAGTGGAAATCAAGACATGTTCATTTTACTTCAGGTGAAATACGACCCCACAATCTCAACATTCTAAACTAACTTTGGTGTGTGTATAGAAAATATATTATAGATGTTTCACGTCTTTTCTTTTTCTCCACCCATAAAAATATCTATTTTAAAGATAACTTAGGTATTCACAGGAAATTGCACCCTCCCAGCACCACACAGAAATAAATACACCCCTCCTTCTCACTGCCTCCTCATTTAGTGCACTTAGTCCTGCTGTATCACATGGGTTGTGTTCAATTAGATAGCTTAACAAGATAAACTCTGACTTTGACCCAGAAAAAACATACTAGATTACTGCTGAGACCTACGTAAGCTTTTCCAGGCATTTTGACCTGTTTATGTCAATGAAAATGCAAGAGATCCTTATCATGAGGTCTAAATTAGTTTCTGAGGGTTTGGTGTTTTGTTTGGTTTTTTTTTTAATATATGTGTGCACAGACAGAATGTACAGAAAACAGTGTACTATTCTTGCCCTTCATTTTTTCAGCAAAACCCTTTAGTGCTGTATATCAGATCTCATTGGGAGATCCTACGCACTGGCCACCGATAAGCTGTTGAGAAGTAGACAGGGCTTTTAGGAACTGCTGA
>NW_009953721.1:1344356-1353976 GCF_000747805.2 Chaetura pelagica | reverse complement strand
TGAACCATGAAGATGACCTGCTTAGTGTTTTGTTGTAGGCTATTAAATCCAGGATTGGTGTTTTAAGATGATTCTGCTTTCTTCTTCCCTTGGCCTGGTTAAGCAACTCAACCCCCATCTCATTATTTAGCTGATTAAAAGAACAACTAGAATGAGAAGCCTGCTGTTTCAAAATCCTAACTTCACTCATCAAATTAATGAGAGTGACTTCTGCTGACGTAGTTTATGGCCTTAGCAATTTGACACTAATTTTGAAACTATGAAGAGATTTGCTAACTGTACACACCACTCTGCGTTGGTGGCTGTGGAATGGCATTATTTTTTGTTTCCCCAAAACAGGTTTTATATCTTTTGTAAAAATGTATTATTTTGTTGCCTCATTGTAAATGGATCCCAATTGGGCAAGACTGCTTCTTCCCACTAGCATACTGATAATTATGCATCAAAAGACCCAATGAAAAGAAAATATTAGGATTTAACTGAAGTGCTTTATTTTTCAGATTTTTCAACCACTGCAAATATGTTTTGCACTGTACCTGTTACTGTATATGCCAGTTCTTTGCAGATCCCTTTCATACTGAGAAAGAAACTGTAAATGTGCTGTTTTATTTTTCCTGTGTTTGATGAATGTTAAAAAGCCCAGCATTCGTGAAAAGCCAAACCAAATAAGGCTCTGTAGCTGTTGCTATCAAGAAAAGCAAAAGCAACCTAGTGACTAAGTTCAGTGGGGCTTCACTTTGTGTGACTGAAAGAAAGAGAACAAGAGAGAATGGTACTCACATACACTTGAAAGTAAATGCCATTGAATCACACACAGTAGGTAAAATCATAACATGTACATGCTGCATGCGTACACAAGCAGACCAATGTCTCATGTTTCCCTCAGTGTGAACATTAAAGCATTCAGATTCAGGAAAGGGAGGAAAAATACTTATAACTAGCGGTCACTGGGTACTGCAAAATGCATCTCCACAGTCAAATTAATTAGACATATTTGTATCACAAGTATATTTTTATCCCCATTTTATTTAGAGCTGTGATTTCAGTTCAACTCAACTCCCCTTGGGGCTGTTTTCATATGATCACTCTGTTTATTCCAGGACTCTTAACATGTCTTAGAGTATGTGAGCTTTTATTTTAATGGTGTTATTTAATGAAGCTCTCTGGCTTTAGTTTTCTTATAGTCAGAAAAGAAAGATGTGAGAAGTGAATGAATCACAAAACAATAGGGGTCATCATATTAGAATGAAAAAATAATTAATTTGTTTTTCATATACCTAAGTAGTTATGCTTTACAGGAAGGAAAACTAATTACTGTGCAAGCTTTTCCCATCTCTGTTAATCTACTGTTCCATTTTTAATTTCTTATTTATTACTTCTAACAGGCAAAGAATAAAACTGAAAATTGAGTTCCATTGTCCTGGCTACATCAAACCTTTTTGCATTGGCTTTCTTGATAATTTCAACAACAGTGCATGGGACAGATTGTATTTCCCACATTCTGGGTCAGCAAAGTTCGTTTTCCTCCATCTATTTTATAGGCTCACATTTCACTATAATCCTTACATGTGCATTCAGGCTTGTGATGATAAGCAGGCTTATAGGGCAGTCAGATCACAAGCTCAGAGGTTTGTTGGCTTGTTGTTTATTTTTTTAAACAGAATTCATGGAACTGCTGCTCAGTTTGCTGCTGTGTCATATCAGTGAAATAGCAAAATAATTACTCCAATAGAAAAGCACATTATTTACTGCTGTGCGACTGCTTCCCCTCTGCCTGGAAAAAGGAACACAGTGGTTTATAACTGAAAAATCATATGAGGGTACTGAGGGAAATCGAGACTATTTCCTTAATAATTATTGATTTCTAGTACCATAGCTATAAATAATTATGCTAATATTATGTAAATTACCTACATTTAGAAAAGAATCTGTTTCTTAAAATTATTCTTTCCAGTCTAGATATTGTATTACTCCGTTAATTATCTGTCTTCTAACCAGCGTTTGATATTTCAGAAATCATGTATTTAATCAGAAATGCAATATTATGTACATTTTTTATAATTTAAATCAGAAAAAAGAAAATGAGATTTCTTGACACTTTTTCAGAGAGATAGTTTGTAACTTAGATTCCTCTCAAATGTCTCACACTCTGGGTGTGATGCAGCTTAAGATTTTAGTATCTAAAAAAAACCCCATCCTGTAATGGTCATCCAGTTACTGGAAAAAGAGACATATGTTTCCAAGGGTTTTTTTTTTCCACTGTGTTTTTCCTCCTTGATTGTGGGTGAAGCCAGGTTAATTAGCCTGCAGAAGACAGTTAAGCTCTCCTTAGGAGTGAATCCCACTTTCTGTGTTACCTATGGTGGGTGAAATGTCGTGCTACTTGAACAGCTTTGGAAGGCCTAAGTGTGATCATTAACTTAAGATGAGTTGAACTAATGTTTTCATGGTGATTTTATTCTAATTTGAACTATTTATTTCCCCTTACCCTGACCTTCAGAACTCATAAAATATTATTTCTAGCCTAGCTACAACTTCTGATAAGTAGTGATTGAGGATATCAGTTTGCTCTGTTGGCCAGCGATGGCCAGTCAACTGTAAAGCTATTTGCAGGATATGTGAGGGGCTTGTTCTCAGATCAGTGCACAAACAGAATTCCAATTAACAGCAATACAAGTTATAGGCAGGCATGAAAGTAAAGAAACTCCCTAATTAGAAATAATGAAACATTGGACTGTTTCAGTTTTGAAAGACAGTGGCGCACATATTTACTTTGACACAAAATGAGCAAAGCAACTAAAAATGAAACATTAAGCTCATAAAACAAGGCAAAAGTAACTTACAGTTTGAAGTACTAAGCAGTCATATACGCATTATCTTAGAGAAAATATGTGCAGATTTTATTACCCTGCTACAAATATCAGCTTTACAAACATCCACTTTGCAAGGTGAATTGGAAAAAAAATAATACATGTGCACTTGAGTGAGTCTTCTATATTTTACACAAAAGAACATGAAAGAAGATAACTTAGGTAATTCATGTCAGTACACCGCAAGCTCCTGGCTATTGCCTGTCACCCCAATACTGCTTGAAACCATACCAGATCCACTGAACATCACTTGAAGTTAGCTCTTTTTTTGTTTTGTTTTGTTGTGTTTTTTTTATTTTTTATCCCAACTACTATTAATGATCAATTTATGTGTATTTATTTCTAATTTAGCTTAAATAATTATTTACCCTCAGTAGTGTTTTATGTATATTTTATTTAGTGATTTTACACACTACAGCCTTTATTTCTAAGGCTGAGGAAGCCAGTCACTTTTTAGTATTCTCATGTTAGATAGACAGACTATTTATTGTCCACCAAGAAAATAATATTGAAATATTTTCAAGACCATCCTAGAAGACTGAAAATATTTTGTCTAAATTTATATTTTGGGAATATGAGTTCAGATTTCTTTTCCAGATAAGGCCCTCACTGTTGCCTTGCAGATTAATAATTCCTTCACAGAAATACATGTTGAAATATGCTGGTTTTAATTTGCTTCATTGCACAGCGAGCTTATATTAGTAGCATCCAGTCATTCTCTTTCTAAATAATTAATTGTTTCTTCACATGCTTAAAACTGATGAGTTCACAGTTTGTGGCAGAAAATGTTGCTGCCTCAAAGTGCATGACCTTGACTTCTGTGTACTTTTTCTTCAGATAATCAGTCCTCTGAGTAAGCCAGTTTGTTAATGAATTTACTGTGCAATGATAATGCTTCCTAATCTGATCTTCTTCGAGGCATGTGCTCCAGTTTGGACTATAATGCTTGGACTATTACACTGGTAGTACTAACAGAATTATCAAATAAAACCAGTCCGAAAATTGATCCTTATAAAAGTTCAGGTTATCTTCATCTGGCACAGCAGCTGTTTTCAAACAACCTGTAGACAGGGGCATAATCACCTCCCTACTCCTGCTGGGAACACTGGTTTTGATACAGGCCAGGATTCCCTCTTGGCCACCTGGGCACACTGCTGGCTCATGTTCAGCTGGCTGCCCACCAGTACTCCCAAATCCTTTTCAACTGGGCTGCTTTCCAGCCACTCTTCCCCAAGCCTGTAGTGTTGCTTGGGGCTATTGTGAACAAAGAGCAGGACCTGGCACTTGGTCTTAAACCTCGTCCTGTTGACCTCAGCCCATTAATCTAACCTGTCCTGATCTCTCTGCAGTGCTTCCTACCCTTGAGCAGATCAATCCTGCTGCTCAATTTAGTGTCATCTGCAAACTTACAGAGGTTTCACTCAATCCCTTTATCCAAGTCATTGATAAAAATATTAAACAGAACTGGCCCCAGTACCAGGCCCTGGGGGACATCGCTTGTGACTGTCTGCCATCCGGATTTAACTCTGTTGATTTCAACTCTTTGGGCCTGGCCCTCCAGCCAGTTTTTATTCCACCAAAAAGTCCACCTGTCCATGCCATGGGCCCCAGCTTTCTCAAGGAGAATATTGTGGGATACTGTGTCAAAGGCCTTACTAAAGTCCAGGTAGATGACATCTGCAGTTTTTCCCTCATCCACTGGTGGGTCACCTGGTCTTAGAATGGGACCAGGTTGGTCAAGCAGGACCTATCTTTCATGAATCCACTCTAGCTGGGTCTAATATCACCATTATCCTGCACTTGCTGTGTGAGTGAACCCAACATGAAATCTCCAAAATCTTCCCTGGTACCCAGGCCAGACTGACAGACCTGTAGTTCCCCAGATCCACCTTTCAGCCAGTTCTGTAGATGGGCACCATGTTGGCAAGCCTCTGATATTTTGGCATCACCCCCGTTTACCAGGATGCAGATATAGGATGGAGAGCAGCTTGGCACGCTCCTCTGCCAGCTCCCTCAGCACTCTCATGTGAATCCTATCCATCCCCATAGACTTGTGAGTGTCCAGCTGGCCTAACAGTTCGTTAACTGACTCCTCCTGGATTATGTGGAGTTGCTGTTGCTCCTCCCTATGAGGAGGTTGGATATCCTAAGGATAATGGGTCTGACTATTAAAGACTAAGGCAAAGAAGACATTCAGTATCTCAGCCTTCTCCTCATCCTTGACAGCAATGTTCCCCCTGCATCCAATAAAGGGTGGACATTCTCCTTGGCTATCTTTTGTTGTTAATGTATTTATAAAAACTTTTCTTCTTATGCCTCACAGCAGTGGCCAGATTGAGTTCTAGCTGTTCTTTTGCTTTTCTGATGTTTTCTCTGCATGACCTAGATAAATCCCTGTACTGTTCTTGAGTTGCCTGCCCCTTTTTCCACAGATGGTAGACTCTTCTTTTTTTCCTGAGCCCCTGCAAGACCTCCCTGTTCATCCAGGCCTGTCATATTCCCTGACAGCTCATCTTATGAAACATAAGGACAGCCTACTCTTGCACCTCTCAGACTTTCTTCTTGAAGAAAATCCAGCCTTCCTGGGCTTCTTTGCCCTTCAAGACTCATTCTCAAGGGACACTTAGGATCAGTGTTCTGAACAGTCTGAAGTCTGCCCTCTGGAGGTCCACGGTAGCATTTTTACTGACCCCACTCCTTACTTCACCAAGAATTGGTCACTAACCCCAAGATGGCCTCCAACCACCACATCACCAAGCAGTCCTTCCATGTTTGTAAACAGCAAGTCAAGCAAGGCACCTTCCCTGGTAGGCTTGTTTACCAGGAGTGTCAGTGTTATCTTCCGCACACTTCAGGAACCTCTTAGATTGCTTCTTCTCTACTGTGTTGCATTTCCAGAAGACACCTGGTAAATTGAAACCCCCCATGATAACAAGGGCTGATGACTTGGAGAACTCTGCTAACCACCTGTAGAACGCCTCATCAGCTTCCTCATCCTGGCTGATGGTCTGTTAGTGAGCCCTGTGTTTTTGTTGCCAGACACTACCTCTTATTTCAACTGAGACAGAGAGCAGACTGAAGGCCATCCTTAGGCTCCTCTCTAGCGAGCCTGGTTTTATCCCATTTCCCCTTCAAGCCCAGTTTAAAGCCCTTTCAATGAACTCCACCAACTCATGCATGAGGATCCATTTCCCCCTTTGTGACAGATGTATTCCATCTGTCTCCAGCAGGCACATGCTGTATAAACATCCTTGTGATCCAAGACCCCAAAATTCCAATGGTGGCACCAGCCTCTGCGCCCTGTGTTGATCAGGTGTGTTTTCCTCCCTCTCTCAGTATTTTTCCCTACCACTTGGGGGATTGATGAAAATACCACCTGCTCACCCAAACCTTCAACCAGTTGTCCCAATATCTTGAAGTCCTTTTTAACAGCCTTTGGACATCTCTCTGCAATGTTGTCATTGCCAACCTGTATAATCAACAGAGTGTAACAACAAAGAGATGCACAACGCCAGAGAGCTTCCTTTTAACATCTCTAACCCAAGCACTAAGGAGACAGCAGACTTCCCTGTGGGATGGGTCTGATTGATAAATAGAGCCCTCTGTTCCCAGCAGAAGGAAGTCAGCTACTACAATTACCCTTCTTTTTTTCTTAGTTGAAGAAGCCGCAAGGTGTGGGGGTGAGTGACTGGCCTAGGCGACTCACTGAATGAAGGAAGACTCCATTCTCAGTCTCCTGGCCCTCAAGTTCCATAGCTCCATACCTATTGTACAAAGGCAACTGGGAAGCTGAGGGGGGATGGCAAGGTTTCTCTTGCCTCTCCAAGGACAGGACTGTCCCCATTCCCCACAGTCCTTTAGGTCACCTCCTTCTGCCTGGTGACAGTCGGGGAAATGATTCTCCACTTTTTGCAGAGCCTAACTGTTGCCTGCTGCCTTTGTCTCAGGGTTTGGCTCCATCAACCCACTTCGCTCTCGCATTCTCTTACTCTTCTTCCTCCTCCCGGTTCAACCAACTGCCTGAGCAAATAATTGACTTGCTCACACCACACATAAGCAGCACCTCTGCCTCCTTCTTGTACAAGTGCCAGGCTCAGGCATTCACTGCAGCCAGAGACCCGCAGAGAGTGTGTTTGTGCGGGAGCTCAGCTTGAGTTCCCACATTCTTTCTCACTGTGGCCTTTGCCCATGTCGTGACCATGATCATCTCTCAAGCCAGAAAGGACCAAGCATGGCTCACTGCATCCTGTGCCCTGCACATGTTTCAGTGAGCAGGGCAGCCTCAACTGCAAGATCTGCCCACTGCTGTTGGGCTTCTCTGCACCCCTTGGGCTTCTCTGGCTCTGGGAACCCTTTGTTCACCTAAGTCTAGGCACAGCACTGGCTGCTGCCATTTTGCTTCCTCGCTCCTCTCGGTCCTGATGTTTGTCCCCTCTCACTCATCCAAGTGTGCCCAGCTTGCGCTGCACCTCTGCCATAGCTGCTTCTAAATTTGCTGTGGCTCCCACAGCACGTCCCCATCCACCTCAGCCTCTTGGTTCTCCAAGCCGATTCGCGACTCAGATCTCTTCACTCTCCCTCAGGCTTCTCAGTCTCCATGAATAAATAAATAAATAACATTGCATCGAGGGACGTGTCTTTGGGAAATGTTGAAAAGAAGACCCTAAATGCTTACTTCAGAAGAAGCTGAGTGATAAACAGAGAAGACGGACTTTAGGACCTACTTGGAGACAGAAGGCATGGTTTCTTTTTTAGTGTTCAATCACAGAGGGGTTAGCACTGGGAAAACTCCATAATTTCTTACCAGGCTTTGTGTGGAAGTTTTCTAAAGAAAATGTATTTATTTTAGAAGTCCTTTGACAGTAAGACTAGAATTGATGATCAAAATGTTTGCTTTTTTTATCTGTTATATGTTCTAATGGTAAACACTCATGACTAGATCTGTCTATCATTAATAGTATTTCTGTATCTACAGTGGACAATGCTTCCCAGATATGCCAGTCTTCTTTCTCTACTGTTAACATAAAGATCTTTAACAAAGAGATTAAAAACACAGCAGAAACCAACCAACCAACCAAACAAAACCCCTCTCTTCTTTTCTGGGAAAGCACTTATCAAAAAATTCCTTGAGCCACCAGGTAGTGTTTTCTCAGTGGCTCTGAAATGAGAAACTGAATAATATTTTCATAGCCAAATACAGAAGCTATGCCCACCTAAGAAACCTTCACATGTCCTTGGTACAAGCCCAAATTCCTTACCAATGCAGACAGTGTTTAGCGAAGAACAGATCGTCAGAAAGAGGAAGAGATGTTCAAGCAGCCAGGAAGAAATCAATTATTAACCAATATTTTCTGTTTTGTTTGATTTGGTCATATCACATCTTCAGTATTTCAGTAGAGGTTTAAACTATGTTAATTTATCTTTTCTTTAATGAATTTAGAAAAAATATCAATTGTGTTCTGTTAGCTTCCATAGTAAATTAAAACCATAATGGGTATATCCCTGATAAGCACAAACTCCAGGTACTGTGTGCTTTTGGGTACTAGGTAAATAGTCTGAACATTCTGAGAACTCAGCTTTCTGTGCTTTTTCCCCCTTTTAGTATAGCAGCAAGACCTAGAACATCAGTCTTAGCTATTATTTCTAGTCCTTTACACTTCACAATCTAATGTTTTTCTGAGATTTTACCAGCCCTGATCTCACTAATTCCTCTGAGGGAACGCTTCTTGCTTCATGCTATTCATGACTCTTTTAATGCTAACACTTCTTAGCTTTCACAAGGTTTGTTTTTGTTCCTCTCTATTTTTCTCAAGTGTGATATTGTTGAAAGAAAAGCCATTATAAAGACTGTTTACAGCTGTTGCTGTGCTCTTTTGTAGTCAGGTCTTGGGGAAAAGTTTTTATTTTATTTTTTTCTGCCTTGATCAGTATATACTGATTTTAGAAATTACATTTAAGACAACCAAGTGGTTTATTTACACTTAGAGTCTTCATTGCAACAGGTATCTCCGTACTGTAAATGTATAAAGAAATATAGCATAAACAAACAACCTGCCTTCTTTAAAATGAACTCAAGGAAATGGTTCTTAGTCCTGGATGTTTTCTAAGCATGTTATGCATTATGCTTCTTGCTTTGTGTCTCAGTCCATAAAAGCTAGTAGTAGCATTGTAGCAACTGCTGTGCTCTCTTAAAACCTAGTGCAGTGCTAAGTTGGTCATGAATTATTTCATTAGTACCATGACACTCTCATATCAACACACCTCAATTCACCTTTTGCCCAGGAGTGTAAAAAGATAAGGAACAGGCAGAGGACCAATAACTGATCTTAGCTGAAGACTTCTCCAGGCTGTGGTAATTGTTCGCTGTTTTCTTGGCTGCAGACCAGCTAATTCTCCTTGCAGCCACCTGCGCTTAGGGCAAGCACTGACGTACGTTTTTATCATTGCTTGTGATGTTGCTCAGGTCAGTAGAATGAGCCCAGCTGAAATTCCCTTTTATGTCCTTTGTTTCCTTCGCTTTTAAATCTTCTAATCTCAGTGATATTCTTTTGCAAGCATTCATCCGAATGTGCAGGTTTTAAAATTAAATCTAAAACTAGCAAGTACATAAAGGATGTGTTTTCAACACTTTTTTTTTTTTTGTTTTGAGTGTTCAAAAAGACCAAAGCTTTGGGAGGCTGTGGATCAAATCTTGGTCCATGTTAGACCCATCCTGGTGCAAGAAGGGACAAGTCTCCACTTCCAACTCTT
>NW_009953721.1:1324624-1343207 GCF_000747805.2 Chaetura pelagica | reverse complement strand
CATGTCTTTGCTGGGACATCTCTACACTGGGACAGCTCTCTGAAGATATGCAGATGACACAGGACTGTGCCAGTGTCCTGACACAGAGATGTCCTTGCGAAGAGATGTCCTGGTGCAAAGATGCCCTGGTGGAGAGTTGTGAGTGGAGAGTTGTCCTAGACACCTCTGGTTTAAATAAGATTAGACAGTGAAGTGCCTGAAAGCTTTGCAGCTTTGTTGTGCATGGTCTTGCCAAACGAGCCAGGTGCCCAAAGTCCCAGTTCCTGGAAGCCTACAACTAGTTGGTTGCTCATCTGAATTAAACCTTTTGCCTCTGTAATCCAAGACACAAAAGCTGGTAGTACTGGTTTGAATGGGCCTGCATCAGAGTCTTGGACATTGGAAACGCAGTCTTCTCAGCAGCCCTCCAAGAAACAATCAGAAACCTCCCTGAGATTTGACTGCAGCTATCAACATATTTGTATTCTTGATACTTCCAATCAGTTCTAAGTATATTTCCAGGCAACAGGAACTACAAGCATATTCAATTTGTTGGTTTTGTAATTAAAAAATACCTGCTGTTTTACTGGGACACAGTTAGATGTGCGTATCCAGGTGCTCATTGTAATAAGATTACAGGGACATGCATGCTTTTGTGTCTGTTTTGATAATGACAGTATTACTAGTTCTCACAGGAATCAGTGTCTATTCAGGTCACTTATCCCAGTCTTGGCTATGGTCATTGTCCATGCATGTTAAATGGATGATTCTGTAGATATCCTGCAATCTCTGCAATCCTGTCCTTTTCTTAGGTTTTTTTGGTGTTTTTTTGTTTGTTTGTTTGTTTGCTTGCTTGTTTTTATATGTATATACCACTTCCATAGTCTTTTTAATGTTTTGGGGTTTTTTTTAACTCTGCTTGAGTAGCAGAGATTTAATGTAAACTAACTGTTCAGTTCCAAATCTTTCAACTTGCAATGAGTTTTACCTTTTCCTCTGATCTCTGATCAGGCAGCTGCTGTCTGGATGCTCTCTACTTCATTCCTTTCAGGATTCCTATCATAATTGTTCCATTTGCTCTTTGTGAATCTTATCTGGGTCCGCACACTTCATGAATGACAAAGAGCAGTAATAATTCTTTCTGTTACACAAGCAAGCCGGTTATGGGCATATAAAGTGCTGTTTTTCAGGTGTGAGTTTTTTTAAAATCCTGCCCCGCAACTGTAGAAAGTACAGCTGAGTGCATTTTGACTCAGCCTGAGGACTACAAGATCTAAGCAGTTTTGACTCACTGTGTTAAGAAACCAGTCATGTTAGATGCCTGCACTCTCACCCCAGCTGCGAGGAAAGTGAACATGCATAACCTTTCATTAGCTCTGCTCAGCAATTAGTGAGCCATTCTCAGTCTTTTCTACTCATACAGAAAAACTTAGTGCAAGATATATTGAAACTTTTACCCCAGACATATTTGTTCTTGCAGAGTTTGTAAGGAAGTGAAAGTAACACTGTGTACAGAGAAATGTTAGGAATATGTCTCACTGTTTTAAGATTGACCAATGACATATATATGATCCTTTAGGAGCTTTGAAACATGATCCAGTTATCAGATTGATGGAAGAAAAGAGCAATATAGAGTTAAATCTTATGCTTGCTACAAGTGTTGGGGGTAAAATATAATTGTTAAAAGTTTTAGATGGATTTCAGATATTTGTGTTTCTAAAACACTGTATTTTGTGACTCTCATTGGAAAGACCAGCCAAATATGTTACCTTGATTTCCTGACTATTGTGTCTTATGCATGGATTATGTTTCTTTTTCAAGTGCATTAACTTCTTGTTATAGATGTAGATTAGAAATAATGTAGAAAATAAATATGCATAAGCACACATTTAAAACATTGTTATTGATATTAGATCTTTCATTTGAAATATCTATAGAGTCATGTTTTATCTTTATATATCCTTTCTCCTAATCTAAAATTTGAGGAATTTTAAACTTGATTATACATAACACATTGTAAGCTACTAGTCAGTAATGTATGTTAAGTACTATTCATATTAACTACTGACTCTATACTGATTCACCACAGGGAATCAATCTGGAACATATGACTTACAATAATTATGTTGTGTTGCAACTGTGCACTGAGTATCATAACCTTTTGGTAAAATTGGCCCCTGTTATCACATTATATTTATAAGGTAAATAGCAGGTCAAAAAGTATCACATCACAGTTGTCTAAAAGAGTTCGTTCTTGATGGAAGTTTTGTACCTGCTAAATGCATAATCAGTGCTGTAGAGTTAGGTCTTGCTGGTTTTAAGTGTATAAGCCTCACTGAAAGCCCAGTCTTGCAAAATTTTAGCTTTATGATTGTGAAAATCTGGTAGAGTAATTTTGCCGGATCCCATCTGATTTCTGGTGATTCACTAAGTGTAAGAAGTTTTTCTGGTTTCCCACAGCAGGGAAAATAATAAAAAAAGGAAAAAAAAAAATCCCCTCCTCATTTATTTTTCTCTTTCTCTCTCTCTTTCCCCTCCTTATGTAGCCCACATTTCTTGACACAGGGTTTTGTTTGCAGGAGAATTTTTTTTTAAATTCTTTTACATTAAAAAGTGATCTTGGATGTCTGTCAGTATATTAGTATTCCCAAGAGCATTAAAAATCTCTCAGGGTTTGAGCAATATTTCAGGACAAGGAGGAATCTTTTTCTCAAATACAATTGGTTGGGCCCTTTGGGGTTTCTTTGGTATCTTTGAAGCTCAATACTTCACCTACTTTCTGCCTCACATGGGAACTTTATTCAGTTGTCTCTTGGTTATTATGGGGACAAGGGAAAACAGTATTATTTGTTCTCATTTCCTTCACCAGGCATATTCTAGTGATACTTGGTGTTGAATAAGAAAAACCTTTGCACATGGGAAGGGAACGAGCAAGGTACACGTTCTAGGGCATTTCAGGAAGGTGCCTACAAAGCATTGGACTAAATGCCTAAATAATCTGTAGTAGACAGTGATTCCAGCTGCCTGACACATTTTCACAGGGCGCACTTTCAGCAGTATATTTCCATAGCAAGCAGCTGGTTGCACCTTAACACTGTGTAGTCAGTGCAAAACTTGACAAAATAGCTTGACAAAGTGCAATTAGAGTAATGTGAAAAAATACAGTTCTCTCCCTATGGACTGAGTTCAATAAGGATTTGTGTCCTTTGTGATCCAAATGCAAACTCCTCGAGACATTTATTACTTAGTGATGTTCATGGTGACTTTGGTATATTTGTTACCTTTGCTATTGAGGTTTTTTTTTAATGTAGAAAACAACTGCACAGCATTTGATTCACTGCTTACTCATGCATGCATCTTAGTTATGTGTATAACTTGATATTTGCAGAGTCCAGAAGTTTATCTTCCTGAATGATGCTCTCAGCATTGACATGAAAGTACTCCTTTCTCTTCTTTGATCTTGTTGACATATGTCTGTATCTATGTCTTAGGATCACTGCCCGGTAGAATTAGATAGATTCTGTGTCAGTGTCCTGGTTTCATTCTTTGAGTCCTGCCCCATGTTAATACGCTAGAGAAATTAATAAAAAAGATGCAATTCACATAATGCATCCAAAGCCTGAGCCCAGAAAGGTTTAGGTCTTGGAAATTTGTGGAAGAAGAGATCCAAGACTATTCTGCCCAGAGACTGGGACTTCTCAGACTCTGATTTACCAATATGTCTTCTGCCCCTTTACATTATTAATGCCCAGTTTTCCACATTCAGGAGCTGTGAAGTGCAAATGCAAAGGACTTATCTTTGCATCTTGTTCTTTCTTGTCCCTCCACTCCTGGCTTAGTGTGTATGGTTTGGGAACAGAAGGCATTGTTTCCCATACTTGAGGCAGCCAATTCCCATATAAATGTTCCATGACACAAGCAGGTTATGCAAATAGCCTGATCATGTTTGAGATGGAGTAGTCTAACCCACAGCAACACATGCCTTATCAACATAATACTTCATTTTGTTACTGTAAATGTAGTTTCTGAATCAAAACTAAAAATGACAGCATCTTTAATGCAAAGTCTAGTTACACACTTCATCACAAATACGTAGCTCTATATTTATGTTCCAGTAAGTTATATTTTGGATTAACTTCCATACTAATGAATAATGGAATGTATAATTATGACCACCTCCAAGTTGAGTCTAAAACTGATACAGTTTGATTTTGCTGGTAGAATTTATGCTCCCACTCTAGTGTTGAAAGAACAAACATGGGATGATTTGTAACTGAAAAACAGCGTTATCAAATACAATCTGTATAAGCATTTTTTTACACGTGGTCAGCTAGCAAGAGAGAAAAATATAATGCTACTGGGTGTTATTTCTTTGACTCTTGAATTATTGATTTTCAGGAAAGCATGCATGCGTTAAAACACCAAAGATAGGAAATTTATAAGTTCAGATACTTTATTTACACAACACTTGTCTGAAAATTACATCACAAAGTATACTGGGAGGTATGTTTATTTCTCAATATAGACTTCATAGAATTCCACAGATGATACTGTAGTAACATTGTTATCCTTTTTGTACTTCTGCTTGAAGAAGAATTTAACAGGCTCAGAAATTTTGGAATATACCAAATTATCATTTTAAAGAAATATACTGTTCTCTATCAAGCAGAAATTGAGTAGGCCGTATTAGTTAGGAGTATTCATTCCATTCTTTTTCATACCATGAGGCATGTGATTTAGATTTTTGAGCCCTTTCTGGTATCATGTGAAACAGAATTAGCTACAATATGTTTTAATTCTGTTATAACTTTATTTAATTTTCTGTACTTCCATGTTGCAGAAACACATCCTAGGAGACTGCACCTTCCTAACCCCATTCAAGTTCATTTTGGCTGAGGCTAAAATGTGTGTTAAAAATTTCCATTTTGATCCCAAAATCATGTCATAGACACCACACTATGACATCTGAAATTTTTAATAATAATGGGACACGTTACATTCTAAACACCAGTGTAAAGGCATATTTTACCACTTGCAGTTTCACTGTGTTTTCAGATGCTATCAGATAGTAACTTTGAAAGAATTTTCCACAAGGATCATTATATTATTTGTTCCTTAACTTAATATATTGTCCACATTTTTTAAGGTCACTGTGTGCCACAAATAAGTACAATTTATGTATAATAAAATGTCTACTCCTTTTTTTTAAATAACCAATTTAACAGTGGGTAAAGAGAATTTTTAACACTGAGTCCAGAAATATAAGGTCAGCTAACATAAGCATTTTATTGGTATCCTATTTATTATACATAGTTCCCCTGAACAGCAGAAAAAAAAATGCAAGAAATTAAGCATAATGATTTAAGTATGTAACACACAAGAAATAGTTTTGACTAGTAACAATGTCACTAGGAAACAAGGAAAAAATTAATGAACAATGACATTTTCAAACACAACAGTCATAGAAAAAAAAAGTGATCTTGACTTTACTTGCAAATACAAAATGATGGAAAAAGCTGTAGCTTTCAGTATGACCCACTCTAATCCTTCTGATTATATAACACAATTGTTGTAGTATTAAACTCATTCTGTTATATATTAAATTGACATGCCATTTGCAAAAGATTAGTATATTCACTAAAGGTAGTCACAGCAAGCAAATATAAGCCATGTTCAGTATTAGTTTCTTAGATGCATTAATTTGCTGACTAGTTTTAGAAGCTTTCCTAATTACTACGTAATGTTTTGCAAAATCATCAAAACATCCAATTACACTTGTAGAGCACATGATGGAACAAATTTCATTCTAAGATCCAAAGTGAACGTGTAAATATATATTATTTTAGCCTACTTTTCTGTAAGGCAGTTGAAGGCAGCTGACATATTTTTTTAGTTTTGTGACTTTTTTGCTTCCTTTGGTCTCCTTCTGTATGCTAAGCATGCATTTAGAATCACATGTATCATTGAACTTTGCAGCTAGTTTCATTAAGATTTCATTTTATTATTCATTACTATTACACAGATATATCTATCAACTTGCAAAGGTCCAGGATTTTTTTGTAAAGCACTTGTGTTATCATACATACCTACCTGTAAGCAAGACTACTTGGCCAACGGGAAAATTCCAGAGAAATAAGAACAAAACAAACATGTAAAATGAGAACTAAATCAAGTGGTTTATGTGTTTGCTGTGACAAAATCCACTTCAGACTCAGACACAGATTAACTATTTTTTGTTGACAAGTGAAATATTATTTCAAGCCTATTTTAGATCTAAGGTGTTTATTTCTTTAATATAATGTTGTGGAAGAAAAAATACCTGTTAGAAAAGGAGTGTGGGCTTTAGAGCTGAATATTGAAAAAAAGAAGTGCAAAACTCCTGTTATAGTCTGGCACAGTTTTTATTAGACTGCAAGCTGCAAGTTTATCAACAGCTAGGGAATTCATTAAGCTGGGGAAAAAGCACAAGACAGAAGAAGGGAGATGTTACAGAGAGAAGTTAGTTGTCTTAGTTTTATTCAAACTCAAATCTAAAGAGTTATATGTATCTCCTTTCCTGATTTAGGAAATATAATTGCAAGTGCTGTTGAGGGTTAAAATTAATTAGAGTTGCAGTTATACAACAATTGATGTGTACACAACAATCCCAGGAGAATGTGGAGTGCTACAAGTCTGACATTTTGAACAAGGATCAAAGACATATCCTGAGTACCAAAGAAATTACATCCTCATGAGCCTTATAGAGTTCCATTCAAATGGATCCCAAGGCATCCCTGTATAATACCAATGAAGCCCTCCTACCTCCCACAATTTCTGCTGGGTGCTCCCCCTTCCAAGGAGGTCAGGAAGGAGCCATTTATGATCATGCCTTCTATCACTTAATGTGGCAGGGATTCCCTGCTTTATATTTTAGCACCATGAGTTAATAGAGCCATGCTAACTTACACAATGTAAGCTTCTGACCATAGACTTTATATAAAGATGTCAGCTGACATAAGGAGGGCACAACTATTTTTCCTTAGACATACACATATGCTTCCCTTTAAATTCAGCAAGAGTATCATGAATACTACAGAAGACAGGATTTCACCTTTAAGCACTTACACATGAACTACATGTATGGACAGACACAATCAAGATGTTTCTTTATCTTCAGTTTTGAAATTTCCATAGCTTTGTAACAGCTCAAGAGAGGGAAAAGCAGGAAAAAATCGTATTTCATGAATGTTCTTCTATGTTCTAATCCTGAGGCTTATAAATGGTTTTCCTAGTAGAAGGTAAAGCCCAGTTTTTATGATGATCTTTTCATTAAAACTGTGGAAGGTAGCTCTTTTTCTTGTAAAAGTTGTGGCAGTAGATCTGAGATTAACAAGGTTTGATCAAGTTTCGCTTGGATTTTAACACATGTTGTTCTCATACAGTAAAATTCAAGGACCATTTAAGTATATTACACCATTTCTTCAGCATTTGACAAAAACAAACAAAGAAACAAACAACAACAACAAAAAAACAAACAATAAAAAATATTACTTCTGGAAAAAAGAGGTATAATAGACCATTGTAAGTGGATTATTTGTATCATTAAGGAGAATTGTTATGCATCCTTCAATGAGCAAACATACTGAAGTTTGGAATTCAATGGTGAAAGCGCATTGATATAACATTAAAGCAGGTGTACAGTCATAGAGAGGTACTTTAAGTGATTATGTAGACAGAAGAATTTGAAATCCATCTAAATGTCACACAAATCTCTTGAAAACACATTTTCTATGATAATTGAAGGAGCTTTTACACATCTTCCAGCTTTACAATGCAGCTGTTTTTTCTTTTTTTTTCTTTTCTTTTTATTTTTCTTTTTTTTATTTCTTTTTCTTCTTCTTCTTCTTTTTCTTTTTCTTTTTCTTTTTCTTTTTCTTTTTCTTTTTCTTTTTTTCTTTTTCTTTCTCTTTTTCTTTTTATTTTTCTTTTATTTTTCTATTTCTTTTTTTTTTCTTTTTCTGTTTCTTTTTCTTTTTCTCTCCATCATAATAAGCTAAATTACTCCCTGAAAAGGATTTATACAGTTGCCAGATGATTCTCTACATTTCAGTCAACCTTCAGTATTTAAGCCATGACTTGAAGACCACCTCTTCAGTATTAGGAATTATAATTTAATCTCCATCCTCAATCAGGCACGAGCCCAGAAGAAAAGGTTGCCAATTCTGCTGAACTGTAGCAAACTGTGCATCATTTTCTTTCAGACATTCAATTTCTCATTGATTTGAATCTTATTTCTTTTGTCTCTGGCACAAAAGAGAGCTTTTACTAAATCAACTACTTTAAAATGGAAAAAAAAATCCCTATATCTATAGAGGAAAATATAGGTATTTAATTGAAACAAATCATTCAGCTATACTGCATAATGTCTATCCTTTGTAGGAAGCAGACAGTTAGACATGTTCTTGTAAAACCCAGTGGTAGACAGGCACATGAAAGGGTTGAAACATTCCAATTTAAAATAGTCTTCATAATTTTTCAGTTTTGTACAGTTGGATTAGGGAAATAGAATTTCTCAAACAGATTTTACTTACTGTCTAGCTAGTTCAGTAATAAACCTACTTTCTCTATTTGTCTAAGTAATTTGAGTATAATATGTACATTATGAACTTTTTTCAAAAGGTTTGACAGTAGATTAAAACTAAACATTACGCATTACCAGGTGTTTCCTAGGGTAGTAAGAACTGTACATTTTTAAAGATTAAAAACATTTAAAGATAGTGGTCTTTACTGAAGAAATCCACCCATTCTTGTTAAACTGATTATACTCACTTCTCCAAAACATATTTATAACTTCATAAATTTATGGATTAATTTCGTAGTCATTGTAGAGGTAAAGAATGGCAAGACTTTATTCTGAAATGTTGCAAATGTATATAGTTAACTATTGTCAGGCATGTATCTGCCACTGCTGTTAAATTAATCTATGATAGCAAGTACAGTATGAAGAAAAGTGTCATTAAATGAATATTTCAAATACTGACATTCTGCATCTTGCTTTTGTTGAACAGTATTTTTTCTAGGGTATCAGATGGCAATGCTATAATTCAAACCATACTTTGCAAGAATTTCTAGCAATGCTTTTATTTTCAGAAAACAAACGGATCCCATCTGTTATTATAAGTGTTCAGAAATGCAACATTAGTAAAATCCACAGAAGCAAGAGCAATGCAGCACTTTAACACAATAGCACAAGCAGGCTAGATCAAAGCAACCTCATGTTAATTGAAATAACAATACTTAATTGTCAGAGTCATCTGTAAGCCACCTTTTGTATTGTAGTTTTCATTTTTTATTAGAGATTTCAAAATGAATACCTGAATCAGGCCACATCAGGCTGAGTCTTTTCACAAAGTTCAGATATAACCATCTTTTTATGGTCTGGATATGCAGGTCATTGTTCTCAGATAGTCATGGCTTTATACTATTTTACATGTTATACAACACATACCGAGTCCATGTAAATAACACAGTCATAGCTAAGACATCTTTAAATAATGTAACTGTATATGAGTAACTAACTAATGAAAGTTTCTGCCTTACTAGAAAACATTTTTTTTCTTTTTAAGGGATAGTAGTGCTCAAGTAATATTATTTTTTTATTTTTTTATTTTTCCTTTTAACAGCTTCTTCTCCATTAAAGACTGTTAAGTCCTAGAAACTGGATCAGTAATGCAGCAGACTCAGTAACAGTAAATGAAGTGCTGTAAGCTTACATCAGACTAATTAGTCTGAGGGATAAAATACAGGGAAAAACTTTTCAGGTTGCTTTGTGAAAGGCAGTTTGCTTAATTAAGCCAACCACTAATTGTTAAATATTTTTCAGGCATTAACAGAGCTATGCTGACTGTAATTACATTTTTATTTTAGTGGTATTTACAAAGATTAAAGTCACAATCTGCTGAGGTACTGAGGTTAGTTAAAATTCACTTCATCGCCCCAGCTGTCCTCCATTACATTACAAAGGACAGGAAAAGACACAGCAGAATAGGGTGAAGTAATGAGAAAGCTATTCATTTATTTGGACCAGCTCCACACTGTACAGTCTGGTACAAATGGATCTGATCTGCATGACACACAACTAGGCATTAAATCTAAATTAATTTGATACAATAAAAGACAGCCTAAGCTCTAAATGCATTTTTATTTTTATACTTAAGCACTATTCAGTGTATCAAAAAATATAATCACATGATTATCATATGATTCTATTCAAGTGGTATTTCTTGACTTATTAGCTCTACAGGAGTCCATAAGGATTGTAAACCACTTCCTGCTAAGCTCTTATTTGTCCCATGTGTATGTGAATCAACCCTTCCCATTTCTAGATTGTGAGGTTTTGTTCTCAGAAGAAAATTTACTAGCAAGATCAATGCTTTGAAAGCTTAAATTTGGCTTTCTTTCCCAAATGAATTGTATACAGGTGCCATGCAGACAGAGCAGATAGTCATAGCCAAAGCCTGAAGCATGCCATAGCTGCAGTAACAGGGAGAAATTGGTCTTGGTGTGATTTTTTTACATTAACAATATTACACTCACAAGTATGCCTTTATGTATACCTAATACTGAGCTGGGTTTGGGTTTAAAATACTTTATCTTGCCAAGAAATGCCAAAGTCAACACTCGTGTGTATCCATACAAAATTGTTCCTCTCTATATCTGATGAATGCCTTGTATGCTTTTTGTTATCTTAAATCCTTCCTCCTTGCACAGCCTCTGAACTTACCACTGCTGCCTTTAACCTGGCCTAAAAACTGTCATTTTTAGCTTACAGGAATAAGAGCTAACCTCTCTCCCTGTTAAGAATGTACCAGACAGTCCCTAAATCTCTGACTGGGTTCCAATTAATCTTCTTTGTGTATGTGTGTGTGTGTGGGGGGTCCTCCTGGAGAGAGACTGTACCACTGGGAGACAGAATAGTTATAAGTATGCCCTGATTTTCTCCTGGGAGATAAAGGTCATGCCAGTTACCATAAAGTCTTCCTGGCCATAAAGCCAGTGTCTGGCCATGCTTCAGCCATTACATGACAGCAGAGGAACCTTGTGAATATAAAAATATTTGTTATCTTCTTTTTTTTTTTCCTTCCCATTTTCTTAATTTTATTTTCCAGCATTGTCTTCCTAAAAGTTTCACCTTGCCTACTTACCTCTTGGTATCTACTCATCAATTCATTTTAGACTGAGTAGCTTTTAAAATTCAAGTGTGCAGAATTATTTTCTTCTTTGCTATGGTGCCTATCATAAATTTAATTGTTCTCGTTCAAGGTTTCTAAGGGGGGTCATTTTTATAAATACTAGATAGAACACTATCACATAAAATTTAAACTCAGAAGTTATACAGTCATTCCCAATTACTCAAGGTTCCTATGAGCTCTTTCAACAATATTCTAAATGCAACTTCCAAATCAAAGTGTACAGAGATATGGGTTTTATTTGCTATTTCTTATGGTCCTAATGAGGATAATTATCTCCATCACCTAATGTGTTTTGCTTATTAATTTATGAAGGAATATGGCATTTATATCATATGAACATGTTGCATTAGGACTAGATGTTGTCAACAATCCTGTTTGTTTGCATTATCACAATCCTCTTGTTTATTTCAGTCAAGCAGTTGAGGAATTACTGTGAATAAATTAATGGATTTAGATAATTTTTTTTGCAGAATCAAGACTTGATGCTAGATACTGGAACCCACAAGCTCAGTAATATTGCCATGCTTTTAAGCCATGTGGAAATGCAAAAAGAAATAGTGGAGAGTAAGTCCTGTTCAAACAAACATGTCTGATAATTACAGTATGGAGCATGGGAATTCTTCCTAAAAAGTGAGAAGGTAATGGTTTTATGTTTAGATGTATTGTATTTTATAGGTTTTCTCAAGCACAAAGGTCTCTATAAGGAGGATCTTTTCACTAGCTATCTAACAAGTCATATAGAAGAAAAATGAATATTAGAGAATATAATTCATACCAGAACTATATAACATAGGTAAATGAACAATAAAAATGATAAATTGGGCAATAGAAAAGATTACAGAAATAATGCTTTCACATATTGGGCATTCATTAAATTGACTTTCCAGGGTAATTACTTTAACATTTCTACCTGTGATTCAGCACAGGTTTTTGGATCATTACTCTAGATAGTAAATATTACAGGGTTTCAGGACCTGCTCTTGCAGACCTCCTTCCTGGAAATTCAAGAGATATGTCAATCCCCTTGCTCAAGGCTGAGACTCTTCTGTTGGTACAGGTATTCTGGACTGGAAACTGAATTTACTAAGAACATTTTTTTTTCTCAGAAACCATTATTTTAATGCAAGCTTCATTCTTGTGTATAGATTGAAACATTTTTAATTAGTGTAATAAAAATAATAATGAATTAACATAAAAGTATGATTCACATTTTTACTGTTACTTGTGCATATTCCAATAATCATTTAAGGCCTAAAGTAAGAATTTGTTACAACAGATAATTCCAAAGCATCTTGAATTGTTAGTAATTCTGATTGCTGCTGGAGTTGGAATATGTAATTCAATACATCTGGTTAATAATTGTTATTAAAAGTCTTCTCAGGAAAATGTATAAGTTCCTAGAAGCTCCCCTGTTCTTCCTTAATGTCCCTAGCTCTCACAAGGCACATGGAGGATAGGGGATTCAAGACAGCCAGCATGGCTTTACCAGGCAAATCCTGCTTCACCAAACTAGTGGCTTTCTACAACAGTGTGACAAGGGAAAAACAGTGGATGTCATCTATCTGGACTTCTGCAAGGCCTTTGCCAAAGTCCACCACAGCATCCTTCTCTCTAAATCGGAGAGACGTGGTTTTGATGTGTAGACTGTTCAGTGAATAAGGAATTGGCTGGATGGTCACATCCAGGGGGTAGTGGTCAATGGCTCGATATCCAGATGGAGAGGGGGGACAAGTGGTGTTCCTCAGGAGTCCATAATGAGACCAGTGTTGTTTAATAACTACCTCAACAATACAGACAGTGGGATTGAGGGCACTCTCAGCAAGTTGGTCAATGGCACCAAGCTGGGGGGTGCAGTTGATATGCCAAAAGGATGAGATGCCATCCACTGGGACCTGAACAAGCTGGAGAAGAGGGTCCAGGTGAGACTCATGAGGTTCAACAAACCCAAGTGCAAGGTTCTCTACCTGGGTAAGGGCAATCCTCATTATCAATACAGTCTGGGGAATGAAGTGATAGAGAGCAGTCCTGCAAAAAGGGACTTGGGGATACTGGTGGATGGAAAGCTGGACATGAATAAACAATGTGAACTCACAGCCCAGACGGCCAGCTGCATCTAAATAAGTGGGGCCAGCAGGTCAAGAGAGGTGATTTTGCCCCTCCACTCTGCTTGTGTGAGACTCCATCTGAACTACTGTGTCCAGTTCTGGTGTTACAAGCCTAGCAGGCAGGATATTCAGGAGAAAGTTGGCTAAGGACCTGAAAAATTCGAATTATTCTCTATAAATCAATAAAGCAATGCATTGTACATTTTCCCTATCAACTAGGTGTTTTAAATCTTCCTAAGCTAAGGATACTGATAGTGATCTGGCAGAATGATGTCGACTTCCAAAAAGATATATTTTAACACAGTGCTGCTTATCATCGGGCACCAGTGCTTTGCAAGGTGACAAGGCACCAGAGCTCAAGGTGTCATGTCAGATTGCAATATTTATTTTCTGGAGAACAGAATGGGCACCTAGTTGTTATAACTACTAATTCAGTCTTTAAAATTTTACAAAATGTTAAACAAATGCATGTTTTGAAATAAGAGAGAACTGATGATGTTCAAAAGACAGTTGGAAAGTGTAAAGCTGATCAAGTACTTTGATTTTTTCTAGACTGATTCTTCAAGGCCCAATTATTCCACAGAATGGCAGATTTATACGGAAATACAGAGGAAGTGGATTAAAAAAAATACTAAAGACAATCAGTGCTACCATGAAGTGCATCATTCTCTTCTCATAACTGTGTTACTCTCCTGCGTAATTAATCTCCCAGTACAAAGCAAAGCACACTCCTACTCAAATCCCTGATCATAAACAAAAAGTTAAGCATATTAATATGCCTGTAGTCAAGTAACTCCTTTTCAATCACTTTAATTAGCAAATTACTCTTTTATTGACTTACTTTTAGAATTGCTTTATCTTTTCTCCTCCCAGTTTCATTAAATAAAAAAAAAAAATCTTATCAAGTTTGAAAATTTTCAGTTCAGAACATTTTTTATACCTTCTTCCATAGCTTAGATTTTTCCTCTTTTCTTTCTGAAGGTATTTAACTCAGCCTGACTAAATGGATGATGTATTCTACATCTTCCTGCATATGAAATAACATTTTCAGACTAATTCACAGACCACTTGGTGATTAAGGAACTGGCTGGATGGTCACACACAAAGAGCTGTGGTCAATGTCCAAATGGAGACCAGTGACGACTGGTGTTCCTCGAGTGTCAGGTACTGGGAATGACGCTCTTTAACATATTTGTCAGAGACATGGACAGTGGCATTGAGTTCACCCTTAGCAAATTTGCCAACGACACCAAACTGTGGTGAGGTTGACACGCTGGAGGAAAGGGATGCCATCCAGAGGGCCCTTGACAGGTTTGAAAGGTGGGCTTGTGCAAACTGCATGAAGTTCAACAAGGACAAGTCCAAGGTCCTGCACACTGGACTAGGGCAATCCCAAGCACAAATATAGGCTGGGTGGAGACTGAACTGAAAACAGCCCTGAGGAGAAGGACTTGGGAGTGATGGTTGATGAGAGACTCAACATGATTTGGCAATGTGTGCTTGCAGCCCAGAAAGCCAACCATGTCCTGGGCCGCATCAAAGAAAGCATGGCCAGCAGGTCCGGGGAGATGATTCTCCCCCTCTACTCCACTCTTGTGAGACCTCACCTGGAGTACTGAGCCCAGTTCTGGAATCCCCAACACAGAAAGGACATGGAGTCATTAGAGAGAGTCCAGAGAAGGGCCACAAATATGATCAGAGGGCTGGAGCACCTCTACTATAAAGACAGGAACTAGAAACAGAAACAGATTGGAACTAGACAATCTTTAAGATCCTTTTTAACCCTAACCATACTATGATTCTATGATTCTGTGATTATTTTAATTTGAGATAAAGTAGTGCTTTTCATCATATAACTTTATATCAGGTAATCATGCTAGCATGTTTTAACAAGTTAATAGTCCTTCATGGAAGACTACCATAAATCACAAGAAATAAAGTAAGTGAATAAGTGCAAGGATGTTTTCTACAACAAAGGCAAGGAGAGAAAAAGTGTGCTGATTCAATGTCAGGAGGTCATTCACTGCCATTTACTGTTGTTTGTAAGAAGAACGTAAGATGACTTGCTGCATTTCTTTGTTCTTTAATTGTGTTTCCTGGGACATTTCTCTTATTGCAGTGCCAGCTTCAGCACTTATCTAGTCACAATGATACCTACCTAAAAATGGTTCATCGCATACCCTTACAAAGAAGCACAGATGAGAAAGAAGTGTTGAAAAAGAGACAAGAGGATGTGGAGCACGAGGAAAGCCGAGTATTACTCTGAGTGGTAGCAGCTTAGGGAAAATATCCTTAAGATCACAGTCTCAGTGTGGGAAAAAATGAGTGAGCAAGTAATTATCATTATATCTATTCTATTATTAAAGCTTCAGCTGACACGCTCTTTGTGACATATCTCTATGTATATTTTAAAGAATAGCATGTATTATATAGTCTGCAAAGGAATATTCCATTTCATAGTGTAATAGTTGCAGGAGAAGAGTAATTTAATTCCAAAGTCTGCACAAAGTATTGGCAGCTATGGTAAAAAATACATATTCAGATCACAGATATTTTCAAGACTTCAATATAGGATAAGCAGGCCTTTGTCAGTAATCCTGTATTTTTCACATATAATGCTCTCTGCTTACTTAAGCTCCTGTATTACAACAGTAGTCACCAAACCTTCCACTCTGACCAAGAAATACATGAAGCCAGGTTTTATGCAATGCTTTCACCACCACAGTCCCATTGTTCCTGTTTGTTCTCACTCAAAAGAAACTACTAAAACAGCAGCATATTGCTATATCCCTCTTTCATTATTTGGAGGTCTATTTCATTTTCAACTATTTCACTTTTTCTCTCTCCCTTTTCTTAGGTGTCTACTAGGAAAAATACATCAACCTGCCTTTAAGTTCACTGGCTGCTAAAATACACTTAGGGCTTGTAAAATCATGGTGAAAAAATAATTTGTTCTAAATCAAGACCTATCCCCAAGTCACCACAACCAGACAGACTATAATTATGTTGTATTTTATAACAGATTTCCATGTAAAGAAAAAAGAAAAAAAAAAAAAAAGAAGAAAAAAAATCTACAACATTGGTATGTGTATGTGAAATGTATGGAGGTACATAGTGGTTCCATTCTCTTAACAAAGATGATTTCCCTGGCTGTTCCTCCATGTTATGTAAACAGCTTATTTGACCAAACCCATACAGATTTATGCTGTGTAGAATGTATATCATAGCAATATGCTTTGTCTCCTCTCATATCTATACTGATGAACAATGAAATAATAAACAGTTTAAAATATTTTGTCTTTCAATCACCAGTGTAGAATTCAATCCTCCTATCTCCTGTGCCCAAGCACTATGTAGGTTCCCAATGTAGCAGTCTTCCAAACAAGAATTCTGTAAAAATCAGTGGAGAAACAGGTTTCCAGAGGGTGCCAAAAAGAGATTTGCTGTGACCAGCTTGAGCTCGCAAACTCGTTAACTGAAGGGGACAGATTCTCCATCAAGAATCGAGCTGTCCAACATCTTTTCTCTGAGTAAAGAGGGAATCACAGAACTACTTCCTTGTGCAGCTGAATGAATCCCATGTCTTACATGATATCTGGCTCTCTGCTTTTTTTCTTTCATTATTAAGCTCTTCCATTAGAAAAACAAAAGATTGAAAATGCTGAAAGCTGAGATTCTGCTTAACAAGAGATAAACCTGTTTACATCACTCCCCTCCTTACTCCCTCATAGCCATGCATCCACTCCACATTTGCTCACTGTGACTGATTTGTTCCAAGAAATAGGAATAAGCTTCTCATTTTCAGGAATAAAAATAATGTTTCCTGATAAACATTTACATGAGTGAAGTAGGAAGTATATAAACCACTAAAAAACAGAGGGCAACGCCCTTTGCCTCTAGAATTATTATAAGCGCAACATGGGAATATGCATAGATTTTTCCACAATTAAACCTTAAAATCTGTTGTTCATTGTCTTGCTCCAGAAACAAAAATCTGAAGAAAAAGGAGAAAACTGTCAAGTGCAACCAGGGTGTGCACAAGGAGAGAAAATGGAACAATGGTCAAATTTACATTAGAACTGGTGTACTTGTGTGGTGCTCTGAAGTCCATTGCCCCTGTTTTAAAAATGAATTAGGAATCTCATAAAATTATTTGCTGGAGCATAACACATATTTTCCCCTTTAAAATACTGTAAGGGAAAAAAAATGAGACAGCAGGCTACTGAATGTGCTTGGTGCCGTGTGCTCTGTCTCTCCAAAGTGCAGCGTGAGTAATGCAAGGTTACTGCAGTAAGTACACATTTCTTATTGGATATCAGAGAAAATAGGTGTGTAAAATCCATGTAATTTGATAGCACATATATCACCACTGCCCCTGGGAGTACTGAATCATAAAGCTACATATTTAGAACAGTAAAAGAATATTTCTCATCTTTTCTCTGAGAAAATTCTATGGAAATGAGTGGAGGATGGGAGAGAAAGCTTACAAATCAAGTATTGAAACAACAGGCAAACGGTAGATTTGCTGCAGAGACATAATGTATATCCTTTTTGTTTTTTATTCCATGACATTTTATTTCAAGTGCCCCTCTCCCCCCAGTGTTTTTAGTACCAGTGTTAAATTACAGTAGCACTCTTATGGAAATACATGTGAGATTCAGATGAATACCAAGTACATTCATTACGATCAGTGCTGAATTCCAAATGAGAATAGCTTCTTTTTTTTCTTCCCTGTTAACCTTCAAGGCAAGTCAACACATTTCAAATATCCTAGTCTGATTTTAATTTGGAAAACAGTACTAAATATACCATTGCCAAGTCAGATTGACTCAAAGCTGTGAGGACTGAAGGAAGGAGGGAGGAGGGGACACAGGACTGCCACAGTAACGAGACACTGAGAGAAAGAGAGGTGAAAATGAGAGCTAACATCAGCTCCCCTGGGGTCTGCTGTAATCAGCAGACAAATGGTCTATACTCATGGCATGTATTCTTTCTGCAGCAAGGGCTGCCAACAAGAGCCTTCCTATGTCTGTTTGGAAATACAGTACTAGCCTTCGTCTGTTCAGATGCTTTGAAATAGAAAAGAACTGCTGACAAACACTGCTTTGGGCATTTGACACTGCTTTTTGATCTAGTTACTCAGGCAGTGTAAAATGAACAGTTTAGGAATCTACAACAAAAGGTTTTCAGCCTTGGCTTGCTCAAATGTCAGGATTTATAAAATTAGGACTGGTTTTTGTGCTTTTTTTTTTTTTTTTTTTTTTTTTT
>NW_009953721.1:1274740-1324427 GCF_000747805.2 Chaetura pelagica | reverse complement strand
TTTTTTTTTTTTTTTTTTTTTCTCGTTTTCTCTCAACTGTTCAAAACAAACAAACAAAAAAAGTTCCTTCCCATTTTTTAATACTGACAAATGGATGCTTTCTTCAGCTCCTGAATAGTCATTTTGTAGATGCATGTCTGTGCATGAAAAGGACATCGGTATTACCCATATGAACTATATTCACATATTCACCATCTACATACCTTTATAATTTGTGTAGCTCTTATCTTTATATATGTGATTTGGATTGTGAAATATGAAAAATTTCTTTCAAAATATATTGCAGGATTTTCTGCTTCCCCAGGAGGCTTCCACTCTTAATTAAGTTAATCTTCTCTTTCAGGGGAACAAAAATACCTTTATGTCAGTGACATGCCCATAAACTTGGCTTAATGTTGACTCTCAAGCAGTGAAACTGTTTCTTTTTTTCAAGTACATTACTTTTCAGATGTAATTGTGTGGTGCCATACTGTGTATTGGGCACTAGTGAGCTTCTTTTTTGAGCAAAGTCAGCTCATGTGCTTTGAAGTATGTTATGTGTGCTTATGTAAATGTTGAAAAGCTGCTCCTTTGAAACCACTTCTCATTTTAGAGAGTGAGGAAAATTAGGTAGGCTGTTAGCACAGAGCCAAAAGCAGACATCATACAATAGTCCCCAAGATTCACAATGAAATTAGGTTGTTTTTTTAATTCAATGATCCAGATAGATTCATTGATGGAACAGCAAACCATTTCTGAGATTTCTAATACTTTAATATATAATAGCAGGATAGCAACTACTTATTAATTATATTTTACTGTTCTGCTAGTGCTCCTGAGTTTAATTATCAGTCTGCCTTAGAAAATCCATTTTTCTCTCTCCTTCTGCAAGAGCAAAATCAAATTTCAGTCACAGTTTGCATTATAATACCTTATCATAAATCCAGGGTTTAGGATGAATGATTATAGTCATAGGTGCCTACTGACGGAAAACATTTACAATGTACAACTGTTCCCTTATGATTCCAGCTCTGATGGAAGAGCACATGCAAGCGTGGCAGTCCACCACCATTTCCTGATCTGGTTGGGATAAAGAGGTCTGTTTTTCACCTGTGAGTATCTCACTTCTAAGCAGCCTTAAAATCTCTCAACAACGTAACCACAAAGGCACAAGGACTTTGCAAAAATGCAAGGCATCAGTGGAGCCAGTGAATAAAATGGTGTGGTTTTTAGTAAATGAGATCCTGTCTGTGGCCCACCTGCTTGTTCTTTTGGATGATCAAGCCTATGCTCACACATATGAATGACAGAGAGGAACTTGTTCTAGATGTGGCTTTTTATGTGGTGCATATGTATGAACAGTACAGAGGAAGGGCAGAGCAAGTATTATAGATCAAAGGAAAACGTTTTTCCTTCCCATGTTTAATGAATGCTGTGCTGGCTTTCAGTTGGTGCAGGGTTGGCAGACTCAGATGCTGTGTTCTTACTCAGCAAGAGGAGAGGCACAAAGGACACAGAGGAAACAGAAGCAGCCTATGCCAAAGGTTTCTGCCTGAGATGTGAAGGAGTGTGTTTACAGCTGACATGGCAGGTAGCCTCCACCACTCAATATTAACTGCTAAGGTAGGGTCCAGCTTCTAAGGTTTTTCTCTTTCCTCTTTACATGTAGCAGAGAAGTAGACAGTTAGATAGATGGTAGGTAGGTAGGTAGGTAGGTAGGTAGATAGATAGATAGATAGATAGATAGATAGATAGATAGATAGATAGATAGATAGATAGATAGATAGATAGATAGATAGATAGATAGATAGATAGATAGATAGATAGATAGATAGATAGATAGATAGATAGATAGATAGATAGATAGATAGATAGATAGATAGATAGATAGATAGATAGATAGATAGATAGATAGATGACAGAGAGTGTGTGTGTGCTTCTGTTACTAGCTGTTTATAGCCCCTAAATGACACTACACCAGCCATGGACAACATATAGTTAATAAAAGAAGTAACTCATGGCTAAAACTTTTCATTTTTTATTATCTGTTACCTATGTATTTCAGTTCCTCTGGAATCCCTGGAACACACTGCCACAGAAGAGAGACTACAGAACAGAGACGTCAGGTTCTTCATGTATGGTTTTCATTCAAATATCTACATGGTTTTAGAAACTCAAATGAAATATATCTTTGTGTGGATATCCTTTGGAAGTCACTGTTAATAGGAATTTTGTTCTCATGATGTGTTTAGTACTTCAACAAATAAGAAAGCCTAGCAACTTACTCTGGATTACAAGATACAGTATTTGCTCTGGTAGTTATTTCATCAAAGCAAGCAACTCTTCTATGTATTCTCTAGGAATTATATAAATCAGCTGTAAGAACGGTTATCAGAGAACAATAATGACTTCCAAATCATTAGTAAGTAGTTAAACCTCCGAAGTTAATGATTATGATGATTTTCTGCTGCACCCTTTCACTGCGAAATCTGTGCAATGGCCAGAAGAAGGCCAAATCAATGTGTAATTTACTCAGTAGTGCATCCAAACTGCTAGGTTTTCCAACACAGAAGCATGCAAACAGGAACAGTCTGGGTGCAAGACATCAGAAGCACAGGCTGGCTTTATTAATAGGAAATTTTTTAAGTGGTGTTTGAGGCATTAGGGAAGCTGATTGTTTCAGGATCACTCAGAAATTTTCTGCAGTGATCCTGGAAAACGATGGCCTAACCATTCCTTCTTTGCATCTTTGCTGTCTAGAGATGGCAGACAAGTATCTTGACAGATGTCACTGATTATTAGAATTATTTCCTAATCGGCACTATGGATTGTGCATAGTGCTGTCTGAACACAGCTGCTATTGCTAGATTGAGTATCAGCTGCAAAGGCTGCGCCACTGTCTGATTTTTCTTTCTCTTTGCACTCACCTGGGTAGAGAGAATCTTCTGTCTTTACATATCAGCAGGGATTGATCTGTTATCAAAATTATGCTAGTCCCTTCCACAGAAGATGTAAATGGTAAATCACAATAAAGTGCTATCACTGCAGGAAGGATCCCTTTGAGAACTGTCCTGTGAAGTGAAATCTGCAAATTACTTTGACTTCAGCTTCTTCCTGGTATTTAAATTGCCCTGCTTGCTTCATTTATTCTGTACACATTTCCAGGGCAGCTGGGAAAAAAAACCTGATTAATGGGTCTGTGAATGCTGAGAATGCAGAACGATTGGCACCTTAAAGGTAAACACTGAAACTTTTAATCCAGAAGATGCAACTGCTGCTACAGATACTGATAAAACTTCTGACAGGCAGTGATGACTGGTATGTAATGTCAGTTCAAGATGAGAGGCTACAGCTTAGTTAAAGGCAATCCACTGAATGTGAACCATGAGGCTAGATCAAGTCGCCCTGAAACTCTTGGAAAAATGACCTTCTTAAATGCTAGGCATGACGTGATGTTCCCAGCTGAATTTCAGGACAATTTGTGGTCAAGTCCTCTCATCTCTTGAGGGCTGTTTCAAACTCAGAATTGCTACTGAAACAGTTTCTTGATAAATAGTTTGCCAGCAGGGCTAGTTGGAGAATATTATATCCTGGCCAAGCCCCTGGATTTCTCCTATCTGATATAAAAGAGATCCTGCAAAGGCATCATGGAGTTGGCATGTCTCCTCTGCCAGATGATGACAGGTCACATTCATAACTGTGTAGAGAGCTCCAGAAATGTCACTAACCAGTGTTGAGTTGATAGTAGTCAAAAAAGAGAGGCTCCAGACTCTACTACATTCCCATGTAGAGTAAATTTGACTGAAATTTTGACAGCTTTCTTTTGCAGATTGATGTCCAGCTTGTGTAACCTTGACTAAGATATGTCAGATCAGCTGCTGAATTACTTTTCTGTCATTACCAGAAGCAGCTAAGCTGCAAGGAGATTTGGCTTAAAATATGCCTTCAAATTTTCAAAAAGTCTAAAGCTTAAGTACATTTCCATGAAAAAGAATCACACTGAAAGAAGATGAGAACAGCTCAATTCTTTGGCACTTCTGCTCCAGCCAAATCCAGAGACAAAGAAAGATGAAACAAAATAGAATGAAAGTGAATTTAATTAATGCAAGCAATAAAGAAATATTGCACTTTAGTTCAATTGCATATTGATAAAATTGCCAGTTGGTTTTCATTTTATACATTTTCCCAGTCCCAGTTAATGTATAAGCATATTCTGTTTAGTTTTAAAGATGCAGACACCACATGAGACAAAAAACAAGTGAAACTGAATGACAAGCAGTCAAAAATTTAAAACTCAGGTTATGATGCAGCTGGGAGGTTGCTTTATGATTGTAATCTAATCATGTTTTGCATTATTTGTATCTAATTTTATGGGAATTATTTTTTTATTCTCCACTAAGCTTCACTTGACTTGCCTACCTTTTTTAGTTTATGTTATTTTTACCAAAGTGAGAATCAGAGATTCAGAAAGGTCTATTATCAATGCAAACATAAATTAATAATGTAAAGAATACTGCTTGAATACATAATTTACTCAGTTCATGGCGTGTTTTCTTAACCCTTGACACCAGTGTTTAACATTAAGTACTCTATGAGAGCTTCCAAAAAAACTATCCACCAGTAAATGTCTTTGGGTTTAAAATATATGGGTTCAAGACACAGCAGCACTTAAATAGTAAGTAGTATTTTAAATGACTAGCCACAGCATGTTCTAGTGGGAATTTTTTTTATTTTTTATTTTTTTTTTGTGGTAATATTAGTCATTGCATAATGTTTTCCAGGCTTCTGTGTTTCCTTCCCAAATATTTTTGTTAAGAACAATAATTGTCTCTGATTCATGAGTAATATATGCTCTTTTATAGAAGGTCTTCAGTTTATTATTCTCTCTGGTTATGTGAAGTCTTGTATGAATGAACAATGTCACCATCCAAAAAGCTTGTAGGAAGACACATATTTTACTATGATTTTTTGGTATGTTTTTTATAAAAGCACAAACAGAAATAATAAATATTTTTGTAATTAGAAGGCAATATTTTTATTTTTTTAAGGCATTAAAAAGATCTTAACTTTCCCTTGGGAGCCCAGAGCTGGTGTCTACAAGACTGCTCTGATATTTAGATTTATTAATAGAGAATAAATAAGACTTCTGCAGCTGCACAAAGAAAGCTGTTATCTGGTGGGAACAATATTTTCATGTCTGTCTTATTTTCTTACTTTTATTTTTGCTTGCTTATTTGCTTGGTCTTCTCTTGCTTTCTCTATTTTCTTCTTCCCTTCCCCTTCCCCTTCCCTTCCCTTTGTTTCCTTATATTCACACCTGTCCTGGTTTGAGCCAGGATGAAGCCAATTTTTCTTTTTACTGATTTTTTTTTTCCTTCAGTAAGCTTTCTTGTAGCTAGCAACAGTGTGTTCTGCTAAGCTGATAAGACAGTGGAATGTTTTTCCAACTACTGAGGCTTCAAGGCTGCACCTGCACTCTGCCGGCTCAGACACTATGGGGAGATCTGTGACCCCCCCGTAGGAGGCTGAGTTAGATGGACAGCAAAATTGGCCAAAGATATTCCATTCCATATATCTACGTAAGCTCAGAGGAAGGTCAGAGATCACAGAAGACAACTTCCCTCCTTCTTCTCCCCTTCTCTTCCGTCCATGGCCGGTGTCCGGGGAGGACTCTGTTCATCCATCATCGTCGATCCTCAGGCTTGATCTCTCCTGACCCCCATAACTCTCTGCTTTCTCCAGCAGCAGCTCCGGGATTCCTCGGGACTCTTCCCAGTTCAGGGAAGTGCTGCGGGAGTTGCTGGGGTGGGGGGAGGCGAGAGGCTTTTGCCCATTCCTGAACATATCTGTACATAATTGTATATATTTTCTTGTATCATTCATTAGTATTTTAATTAAAGCTGTGTAGTTTAGTTTTCAATCCAGCCAAGTCTCTCTCTCTTTTTCTCTCTCTCCTTCCCTACCTGGGTGGGAGGGGGAGGGGATCGAGAGCATTGTTGTCGGACCTGAGTCAAACGGTGACAACACCACTGAGTCAAGGTCAGAGAGCAGCTGGCACCATCAAGACTTTTCAGTCTCATTTCGTGGCTGAAGCACTAGAGCACTAGTTAGTCAGCTTAAGCTATAGGTACTCCCATGTAAAGACCAGCAGCTGATGAACAGTAGAAGTTAATTCTGCAATACACAGAATTCTATATGGAAAGAAAAAAAAATAATAAATATTTGCATGCATAGTTATCACAGCTTAACACAGGGCCAGCAATTAAACTAATAACAAAGTTCTTTATCCCCACCCCACCCAGAGAGGGAAAGAAAGACTAAGGAGAGGGGTTTCCAGATTCAAAACTAACCAGACAGCTTTAATTAAATAATAATGATAAAAGAAAATATGTACAAATATATACAGGAATATGCAGGAATGTGTAAAACCCCTATCGCCCTCCCTCACACCCACAGAACTCTCCTTAGCTGCGAGCAATCCTGAAAATGATCCTGAACTGCCTCCTGACCTAGCGATAGGGCAGGCAGGAGCTGAGGGTAGAGATACAAGGGTCAGGAACACATGGGCCTTGGGACAGGGGAGATGGATAGACAGAGTCCTTCTTGGAAGCTGGCCATGAACAAAAGAGAGCTTGACTTTCGTGATCTCTCAGTTTACACTGAGTATGAAACATACGGGAATGGAATACTTCATTTGGCCAATTTCAGTTGTAGGTAAGGAAGTGTATTGGAAAGGATAATGCCATTAAAAAGTAAAAGTTAGCTCATCAAAGCAGACGTAGCCCTACAAGCAATGGCAAAGCCAATGTTTCCTACACAGTTCCATCAATTTCTTGTGACTTAATAATATTTTTGGTTGCTATTCTAATGAGGATATATTCATTTCCAGGGGACAACTGAAGCAAGACAGCAAAATAACATTCTTCTGTTCCCAGAAAGTTTCCTTAATGACACACTTGACTATAAAGTCATGTAAATTCTTTATTCTTTTTTTCATGCATGCTTTTCATGCATACAGTGGAGATAAATAGCTCTGAAAAATAAACTTCTTCACCAGCAAAACAGTTGGCAGACATTTTTTATGGAGTTTCAGCATCCTCTCTGATTTGGAGTTATTGAGTCCATGGGTCAGATATTCTGTTTCCTCAGCTAAGACTGCATCAATAGATTGCCAGTTGTGGAGGTGCTTGTCACTCTTACCTCAAAATAAACTGGATTATGTCACCAATTCATTTTAAAGGAGCACAAACCCATCCTCAGATAGTAATGACTCCTGGTTTGCTGCTGACTTACACTTGAAACAAGCCAGTGACCCAGAGTGAAAAGCTTCATAAACCCTTAGCAATTCACTGAGCCATTCAGGACTTCAGGGAGAAGTGGAGGCAGAAGAGGAATCTCAAAAAAAAAAAAGCCTAAAATTTACAAAAGATTTTCCAGGAGTGTACTAAGCTTTATCTCCTAATACTCTGGCAGAATGTACTACTCCAGATTCTATATGTGAGATTTATAGGTACAGAAGAATAGAATGAAATGGGAAATATGAAGGTTTCAAATAGATATGGATTGAAGCAAAATTCGTATTTTAAAATTCTCCTTCATTTCATGAGGCAAAGAATTTTCAAGGCAAAGAAGTGTTACCCATTTGAAGGATTTGAACTACTGAAATCCTAAACCTTCCATGTGAACAGAAGAGGAACTTTTCTAATATATCTGCATATTTAGTTGACCATAATGTGTGGAGTAGTAGGTGGACTTCTTCCATTTAAGCACTGATATTTTCCAATTATCTAAAGTATAACATACGTGTGAGTGTGTGTGTGTGTGTGTATGTACACGCAGCCATGTATAAATATATCTAATTTATCACTGGAAACATAATCCGCGGTTTTACTAACCTTGTAAATAACAACAGTTGCCATCACTCAGTAATACATAGTGTATGTTTTTGCCATTAACTATTTTTTCCTTCTTTTATTGATTCACTCTATTTATTGTTACTTTCCCCATAGATGCAGATTAATGTATCTCTTCTATAGAATTCAGTTCTTTTGTTTGCTTCTTATTTTTCTAGACAACTTGCCTTTATATGCATTTGTCTCAAGTGACACACTGTTTTGCTTTTCATCCCACTTCACCTAAACCCATCATTTTTTATCCTCTTCACAGAACTTTACTAAATTTCATTTAAGGAGCAAAGACTAATTAGAAAACTTAGACTTTGAAATTTGGTATTGTATTTTATTCCTGCATTGATATTTTTAATTATTTTTTTTCCATTTATGGCACTCCACTGACTGAAGAGTTCATGTTAATAGTAATTAGTATCTTTCTCAAAATTGTCCGTCTGTATTTAAAATTAGTTCCCCAAAATTTTGGATTTCAAAGCCTTGGGCCAAGCTATCAAGATAATTGCTGAATTAATCAAACTTGCAATCTCTGAAAATACAGCTGTATTTCAGTTTTAGAGGTCAAAAATTAACAAAGTAATCCCAATATACAAATTATACCTCTCACTGGCCACTAAGGTCCAAAAAGTTTAAAATTCCATGTTTTCAAAAGTAATCCTCTCTAGCAACCTCTAAGACTACAATTCTTGTTTTATATCTGAGGTAATAAAGAAAATAAAAACAATTCACTTGGTATTTATTATAGTAAAAATTAACTACTGACCTCTCTACCTATTCTATAGACTACTGTTAACCTTGTCTGCAGGAGGGTGGTGATTTTAAGAATTATGACTGTTAATGGCCGTTGAATGCAGCAGTCTCAGACCACTTAGTCCCTGGTATATCACATGCTTCAGACTTTGCCAGATGAGAAAATGATAAGACAAGGAAGATGGCAGGTCATTCTTGAGACAGACTTGAGAAAATTGCTGCAAAATGAATTGTGCAGGTCTGTAGTGCTTTACCCAGCACTTTTCTGTTTTAATTTATCAAGTCAAAGCTTGTTGACATGAAAGTGAATGAAATTACTGTGTGCTATGCTCTAAGAACCCAGCTCAATGATTTTGTGCGTCACCTCAGCTGTAAATAAAAAAGAGGATCCAGGAAATACTCTGCATACCAGTGCTCTCCATAACATTTTATACACATGTGCTACATGCTCAAATCCCATTATTAATATTAGCTGTAAAATAAATAAAGAATCAAGTCCCTGAAATTTGTCAACAGTCTTTTTTAGCCTATTATTAATTAAATCACACAGATATTAGTGGTATTTCCTCACCTAGGTTTGTAGACATTTATATATTGTCTATATCACGTACTAATCAATTCCATACAGAAGAGATATTTTTGTAATGTGGGGGAGTACATTCAAATGAGCACAGCATTACTGTTTCATACCATAGTCCAGATCTCCAAACCAAGGATGGGGTGGAAAGAAAGATAGTTTTGCCCACAGTAATCCAAGCTTAGAAATCTTCCCTAAATACTGACAGCCCAAACTACATCTTGTCTTCGTGCAGGAAAGGAGATATGTTTAAGAATAATGAGATTAAACAATCTACATTTCAAGCTGCTGCATTTTGTTTTCTATATTTGAGTCTTCCAGAGTTTAGTGTTTCAAATTTTATAGCTCTGACATAAACTTACTATTTATTATAATAAATCTCGCTCTTTATTGTAATAGTGCTTCAGGGGTCCCAGTGCTGTAATTATGAGAATCACACTAAGTGCTGCATGACTCAGAATAGAACCAGTGTAGAAGAGCAGTAACATACAGCTCTGAACAATTTTCTCAGGGTCTGAAGAACAGATTCATGTTTCACCTGCTTTTTCTCCCTTCTCACCCTATTGCTTGCTGTCTTTTGTGGGAACCAAGGAAGGCACCACACAGAGGGAGAGATGCAGAGTACAGACCCTTGCTTTAAAGATCATGCTGGTATTGGTCATGTCTGAGGCAGGAGAGTCATTACAGTAGCTTTAGGGAGGTCTGCACTATATAGTACAAAGCTTGGTAAGCTAACTCCTGCTTTGCTTCATCTAATTTACAGCATGAACGTTGCCAGACTTGAACAGCATAGATGTAAATTAGCATCTGTACAGCTAGACATGAGGATTCACACTGCTCCTGGTTGATCAAGGCAGGACAGAAACCAGGTCAGTAGATTTGCAGCAGAGGGCATCTGGTTGAGAGGTAGGTATTATTAATTTTGACATTATTTCTGATTATTATGACTTGCTAAAAAAAAGTACTAATAAGTAGGTTATGATCTTCAAACTGGTAACTAAAGCATTTCTCAAATTGTAGCACACACATTCCATAAAAACAAAACAAAACAAAAAAATATCAGTGGTGTAGGCAAGATAATTATAGAAAAACTCCATTCCTGAAAACGTGTTCTAGATGTTTTATCACATCCTAGGAACTAATATATGACAAAATCCTTTTGCTCTTAGTGCTGTCACATTTGTGCAAGATGAAGGTTGTCTCACCCACACAGACGATAGGATGACACTTTAATTGGAAAGTGACATTGTTGGGAACATTTATGAATAATTTAGTATGTCCTCCCCACTCATCTTTTTATATGTTCTCTAAGTCATTATTTTATTTATTATTTATTAAGGACTGACATTATGCTGAGAGCTGTGCAGAATAAAGGAGAACACAAAGTCCTTGCCCTTGCGGATCTTACGCAGCAAGAAACATAGAAAGCCCTTTTCCATCCTGCTTATACGATAGTAATCACATTCTGGCTACGTTCCAGACTTTTTCCTCTCTGGGAGTTTGTCTTTGCTGACAAATATAATAATAACAACATTAATAATAAAAATATCTCAGCATGAATGTTCTGTTAAGCTTGGCTGTTTTTAAGGTTCTTCTTACCCTCTGAGACCTTCATATCCTGCTCTAGTTTCCTTTTCTCCACAGAAATACACAGATCTTCTTTCCTTGTTGGACTGAGGTGATACAACTTGCCTAGGTTGACATCAGAACATGTCAACAGAAACAATTCGGTCTTTATTTACAAGAAGCTGAATCACTCTATCATTTTACAAAACAGAAGTATTCCTTAACTGTTTGCTTACTTCTCTCTCTTTTTTTTTGTTTGTTTATTTTCTTCATTTACATATGTGTGTCAACTTGATTGTGACAGGTTGGATTAAAAAGCTTTGCCTTTATCTTTTATCTTTGGTTGCAGAACTCTGGTACTGCAGACCCCTGGCCTCTATTCAGGCCTGTAGCACAAACATACAAAGAAGCACTAAAGATTCGCTGAGTGCAGGACTGACTTCCTGATTTTTATTAATCTAGAAACAACTCTTACTCTATTACATCTGTTACCTGTATTAGCTTTTTGGACATGTGTCCCCTCTAGAGGAGAGAAAGTCAAGCAACCTCCTGGGAAAGTGTACGGGAAGTGCCCTCAATCAAAGATGGAATTAGGCTTTTACAGAATAAAGCGGATTGATGGCTGTCATTTAACCATTAGCCATACCTCCAACATCTCCCATTGGAGAATAAAAGGAAAACAGCAGAAAAACACAAAGGCCCTCTTCTAACCAAGTGAACTCTTTTGTTTATCTGTTCGTTCCTACTTTACCTCTGTTTTGCATCTCGTTGTGGCTGGGCTGGGCTGGGCTCCATGTTCTTCAATGAGGGAGAGCAGCTGTTATGAACATCAATTGGCCTCTGTATCTTTCAAGGTTGTTACCAGCTCAGAGTCTCCTAGGCCTTTCCTTTTCTTATGGAAATCCTTCAACTTCAGGCCTGGGCCTGCAAATCTGAGAGAAAAAAAACAGTTGAATCATAGAGGGAAACTGAGGCAGGCATATTGAGAGATGGAGTATCCTGCTTCACGCTGAATCACAAAACCTCGTAAATTAAATTTTGTTTTCAGTGGAAAATAAACCTGAGGTAGAGATAGCAATGAGCAGAACACTATTTGACAACCTATTTTTTTGAACCTTCCATTATGAAAAGAGAAAAAGCTATCCTTACCATTGTCACCCCAAGTCTGGCATTGCACAAGTGTTATCACTTGAGGGGAAGCTAAAGTGCAATTGCAATTTTTACACAAAAAACAGTCAGTTTTCCAACAGCAAAAAATCAGTGATGGAGAGTAAGAGACAACATGATGGAAAGGGGAGAATTTGCAGGGCCCAGAGTAGTATGCACTTTCAGTGCAGTGAGAACTAGATGAATGTGCGTAAAGCCTAATTATCTGAGTGAAAAGTCATCAAAATCAATTTGCAGCATGAGGTACAAAGGTCATTATCAGACTCAAATCTTCTATGCCCATTTAAAAGACAACAAAAAATAAAATGGTTATTTTAAATAACTATGATTTGTGAAGAAAAAAGGCATGTCATTGAGCCACCTGTTTAAACATTTGTGCTAACTTTAGTTTTTATTTAAAATATTGCAAATAATGAGAGGTGTGTTTTTGGAAAGCAGTGTTTCTGAAAGAGACTCCATTTATTCCAGGATCTATATTGCTGACAGAATTGAAAGCACCTCTCTAAAACTCCAGTCCTCTCAAATCAATATTGTAATTTGTAATTTCTTTCTTTTTCATTAAAGACCACTTCAATATTATTTTTATTTTCAGCTTATGGAATGAGAGAGACTAGAATCCATCATTTTCTTATCTGTGGTTAAATTGCTTACTCAGGGGTGCAGATTGCCTGTTTTGTTTTGCCTGGTTTGTTACAGCATCTTCCTGGCAAAACAAACCTCGTGCAAGCAAACACAGATTGGTATAGGCAGTAGAAAAGACATCACAGCAGCAACACCTAATACTTAAAAGTATACTCAGAAATTAATTTACACTGGTTCTGAAGGTAAATGTAATGCCTAATACAATAGAAAAATTAGCAGATCTGTCAGAAAAGGATGGCTACCAGAGTAATTTTCTTATTAAGCCTTCTGTTAGTTAGGACATCAGAGGTAAGGAGTCCATACAGGGAGCTGTTATCCAACAGGAAATAGTTGCTAATATGAACATAATTACTGAAAAGGTGAATAAAGTTTTGAAAATTGTACATTAATTCCCTTTTGTGTTTTCTTCCCTCGTTTTCTGACTCATAGATTCTCCACTCTCAATCCCCTGTGAAGAAAGAAACACTTGAAGTAGAAGAACGACCGAGATGGATATGGGGTGGCCAGCATCCACTAATTAGATACATGTACAGAGAAGCATTTCTTCAGTTTTCCCACTTTGTCTACATTGTGTTTTTTTCAGGCCATTAGAACCTGCAAGTGCCACCCTGGCAACAGCCCTGTGGCACTAGCCCTCCTTGTAAGGAGCTGTGCAGACCCTACAGGAAAATGAAGAGCACTTGGTGCTCACAGCCACTCCTCTCCTCAGGAGATTTTTAGACATAATCTCTGATTTCTTTATACCTTCCTTGTATTTTCCATCACTTAGAAAGAGGAACAGAACAGATACAGAGAAACCTGTTTTTTCCCTCATAATAAGCAATCTCTGATGTTATTTAATAATGATATGTTAATAGATGTAGATATCACACTTCAAACCTTAACCAAAAGAAGCTCTTTCTGCCCACATTTTCTTCCAGTTTTCTTTACTTCTATAGCTGTTCACTAGTTTGTTGTGGTTTTCCTCAATATTCAGCTAAAAGCTTGATGCCCTAATAAGGATACTGCTTTAATTTCGTTAACATATTTCTTTTTCTGCAAATTGAAAATGACCAAACGGCGCTTTACATTCTTTCAACATTTTTGTGAATGAGATGACCACCACAGCATCTTTCCCTTTGTGCCAGTCATGGAAATCTTCCTACCAAGGAAATGAGGTTCATTCAGCATTGCTAATGAAAAGATAAAAATACCCTGTATTTATTTTGCAGTTTGCTAATAATGAAGCAGACTGAGAGGATGACTGGTTGAATGCACTTAGAATAATAATAAAGGGCAGAGCAGATGCTGAAATATATTTTTCATGTTTCCTCTTCTAATTGATGTTTGTTTCTCATGTCCTTTGTATGCATTTCCTGAATTAGTATAACATTCTCTGAGGGTAAATCAACGTAATTTTCCTCTCCTGGCAGCCGCATACTTGATAATACTCAAGGAATAGTTCCAAGCTTGAAACCTGGCACCCATGAAAAGGCTGCATGGACTTTACTGGTTCCAGATCTCAGGTGGAAGTTGACTACTCCACCCCTGCACGCAGGGCCAGCCACAGTGGGCTGTGGCTCTGGGCTACACTAAACCTGCAGGTGCTGTACTGTTGTAAATCCTTATGTTGATTGAAGAGTATTAGAAAACAACTTAAAACTCCAACAGTAATTTTTACATCACAGTACATTAAAGCTCTCCAAGATTTTTGTTTTACAGCTACTAGCTGTACTTTTTACTAAATGTCACCGTTTGACTCAGGTCCGACAACAATGCTCTCGATCCCCTCCCCCCCCAACCCAGGTAGGGAAGGAGAGAGAGAAAAAGAGAGAGAGACTTGGCTGGATTGAAAACTAAACTACACAGCTTTAATTAAAACACTAATGAATGATACAAGAAAATATATACAATTATATACAGATATGTTCAGGTATGGGCAAAAGCCTCTCGCCTCCCCCCACCCCAGCAACTCCCACAGCACTTCCCTGAACTGGGAAGAGTCCCGAGGAATCCCGGAGCTGCTGCTGGAGAAAGCAGAGAGTTATGGGGGTCACAAGAGATCAAGCCTGAAGATCGACGGTGATGGATGAACAGAGTCCTCCCTGGACGCCGGCATGGACGGAAGAGAAGGGGAGAAGAAGAAGGAAGGAAGTTGTCTTCTGTGATCTCTGACCTTCCTCTGAGCTTACGTAGATATATGGAATGGAATATCTTTGGCCAATTTTGCTGTCTGTCTAACTCAGCCTCCTACGGGGGGGTCACATCAGTAAAAAGAAAAATTGGCTTTATCCTGGCTCAAACCCAGGACATTCCACCCCTATTCCATACCATATATTACATACAGGCTCTGTACCTTACCAGCTGTCAAATTAAGGATTCTCTCCCAAAGTCAGATTACCTTGAGGTACATATTGTACTTCACCATCCTCCATCATCACACACCAGGTGTGTCCAGGTCCCTGAGCAAAAGCAATACCTCTGACAGGTTTACCTTTGCCTGAAGCAGGATAGACCCAAACACTTTCACCCAGCAGGTTTCTTTCACATACCATAGGGACTTTATCCCCATCTGCAGTATGTAAAAGGTCTGACTGGGCAGGACCAGCCCGATTGATGGATCCCCTGGTATTAACTAACCAGGTGGCCTTTGCCAAATTCTTATCCCAGTTTTTGAAAGTTCCACCACCCATTGCCTTCAGGGTAGCCTTCAACAAACCATTGTAGCTTTCAACTTTCCCTGAGGTTTGTGCATATTATGGGATATGGTAGATCCATTCAATACCATGCTCTTTAGCTCTTTAATTTATGTGGGGCGGGAGAAGATGGACCATTCCCCACATCAGGCTATACAGATGTAGTTTGGGTGCAAAAAGGCTGGTAACTTACTTGTCTGAAGAATGCAATATGCAAACAGTGTTAAGAGACCCTAACTCCCCATTTTGTGTGAATTTCTTTATCACAGCGTATTTGTGCTTCACTTGATACCACAACACAGCCCTGAAAAGCTTTTCTGAGTGAAATGTATGTGCAATCCTGTGTTCTTCCTTCCTCCTGTGTCTTGTCATCTCTTGAGAACTTTGCACCATGAAAAATGCTCTACAGTCAAGCATTATATTGTGTGATTTATGATTAAAATATTATTTTGGCTAGCCCAGCAACTTATAGTGTAGAACAGAATACATGTTTTTCCTGCCCACCTTAAATCCATGACATTTCTTCAGGATTTACAGTCTTGATAGCAATCAACTTGCAGGGAATTTGACCTTACCCATATACCAGTGCCATATTACTCTTTGTGCTCTAATCATGCAAATATGTTCAAAGTAATTAAATATTGCTTCAGCAAAATCATGGTCTCAAGAGGATGTTCTTGTAAATAATCATTTCATTTCAATGACTTCAGTTCTTGACATGGAGTAGAAAACTGATCCCAGGTAATCCACAGAGCTGAAATGAAACAAGAAAGGTCTTCATGATTGCAGCTCTGCAGACACACCAAAAGATCAACAAGTGTATTTGATGGACATATGTAACTTTACATGCCTCATAAAATGAAAGTTTTAAATTGCACTAATGAGACTATCTGGGTATGGAGCACATTATTAAGAAATCTCTCATTGTTTAGCTTATAATTATTTTTACTGGCATCTGCCTTGATGAAAGGCAATGTCAGTGAGGTTCTCAAGTGGCTTTTGTGAGATATTACTGAGTAATCTCCAAGCTTCTGTGGAGTTTTCATGGCCATAATGCATAGACATCACAGGGCAAAAAAGAAAGACCAAAAGGCATCACTAATTTTCTACTCAGCTTACACAAACTGCTAACAGTTGCTTAAAAATACATACCCAGAGCATTGAGGTTGCAGGGTGAAATGTTTAAAAGAGGAAATTACAATGGTCAGTGCTTGGTCAGCTTTAATTTGACACCAGTAGGACATTAACATAACACTCCAGTCATCAATGATAACATTAACTCCCATTTCTCAGTAAATATTATATAGTATCCCAATATTTAACCCACATGAGATAGCCTATACCCTCTAACCTCTCTTTTTCCCTTCTATCTCCGGTTTTGAAGGTTTCCCTCACTTCATAAAAAATAAATTCTGAGTCTCAAAAAAACACTTTTTAGCAGCATTGGCTAATGTTTTGTCTTTTTTTCACTTCTTGTGACCAGAAGTTGTAATTTTGCCTCTTAATCAAAGTTTGATTCCTCATAGATCTCATAATGTTTACAACCTCTTCTGACAAAACCAAAGCATTCTGTAAATATTATCTTCAGATTTTATGTTTCCCTTCCTGTTTGAACAGAAGTTGGCAATGCTTATGTCCTTGCAGTAGAAGGACTTATGTGAAGGCTAATTTAACTGGCTCACTGCCTTTCAGCTAAGGTCACTGTTACTTCCTGTATCCTGTTTTCTGGTCCATTTTAAGCTTCACATCAGTTGTTGACATGGAATTTGCTGATGAATGTGCCCTAAGAGGACCATAAACCAATTTGTGGAGCAAATAAAGACGGTTATGAAGCCAATGACATAACAAGTGATTTTCTACTCTGTCTTGTGTATGTATATTTTCCACATATCTGCATCACAAAATTAGTTAACATGCTTCTTGTTCTTTGTGTTCTCCTCCTTCCCTCTGTTAGGCTTCAGTGAACTAGTTCAATAAAAGGAAAAAGGAACACTATTCAATAGAAAACAGTTATTTAGGTACAATAATTTGTACTTTATGTCATATTATAATGGTGACTGTAAATTTTCCTTTGAACCATGTTTTATTAACATTTTTTTCCCACAGAGTTACATCAAAAGACTCTATAAATAAGTGATGTGCTCAGCCTGCCTGCTCTTACATGCATACCAATTACCTCTATTGGTTTCAAGACACGTAGTCAGTACTTTAAAAAACCCAGATAATATTGCAAACTGAAATATTCAACATCTCCATCTTGGTATGCTATCACCATGCAGAGAATGATTATAATTGGTAATCAGTTTCACTGCTGGTAAGTTGAGTGGCATGATGCATTTTATAACCATGCTTATGTCAAACTCAATTAACATTCTAACACAGTGTACTTCAAAGACGCAGTCTAAGGCAACAAAGCAATTTTATTATTTTTTTATTTTTTTAATTCAAAATTCTCAGTTCCATGAAGAGAAGAATTCGAAGCACAAATACACTTACTGATACTGTAGCACTTCTCAGTTTTGCTTGCTTGAGGAAGACAGGATGAACATATATCTTCCATTTCCATTACAATAGGAACAAAATTCCTATTGTAAGTGGGGTATGGCAATGACATGCGAAACTGCAGTGAAATCAGAAATACAAAATTATCAAGATTTCTCTTTTGTGATTACACACTGCTGTACCAAGATATAATATGCATTATGATACTGTGACCTGAAAAAAGGCTTAATTATATTTTTAAAAGAATACTGATCTAATGAGAACAATTTTTATTGATTGATTTATTTAATAATCATGAGCATCACAGCATTTTCTCAAATTCCACATAAATGGCAAAACAAAATAATAATGAGAAAGGCAATATAGGGCAGATAAAAGCTGCAACAGAAAAGCTGGGGAGGGAGTTTTTAGAAGGGCTTGTAGCAAGAGGACAAGGGGTAATTGATTAAAACTGAAAGAGGGGGGAGTTAGATTAGACATTAGGAAGAAATTCTTCACTATGAGGGTGGTGAGACACTGGAACAGGTTGCTCAGGGTAGATGTGGAAGCTCCATCCCTGGAAGTGTTCAAGGCCAGGTTAGGTAGAACTTGGAGCAATCTGGTCCAGTGTGAAGTGTCCCTGCTCATGCAGGGAGGTTAGATCTAGATGGTCTTTAAGGTCCCTTCCAACTCAAACCATTCTATGATTCTATGAACTTTGTGGAATTCATAATCACTGAAAAAACTTGCCCCCACATTGACACCTCTTATGGGTTTCATCTGCCATCCTTAGCATCAGTTTATAATAATGTAGGAGCTTTCATAGCACAGAAGGGAAGAGATAAAGTATGCAAAACATCATTTAAATAATAATAATAATAAAAAAAACAACTAATCCAGATCTCAGTCTAGAGTAGTCCTGTTCCACCCATTATTAGTTTTTCACATTATTCACATAGCCGGTCACAACTTGCTGATCCGTCTATCCTGATGGAAGTGACAGCATTTTGCTGGCATGTCTTCTCCATGTGTGCTCTCCTCTATGCAGTAGCTGAATCACATAGGTATGCCATTGAACTATCCATACTCTGAAATTACAGAATGATACAGTAGTTGAAGCTGGAAGACACCGCTCCAGGTAATTTGGTCCAGCCAAATGGTCTCAAGCAGAGATAGCAGGTTTCCCAGAGTCATAGCCAGGCATCTTTTAAATATCCCCAAAGAGGTTGTAGGAAAGGGAAACCCCAAAATGCATTGCTGTTTTGCTCTTCCTTGTTACAGCAAGTTTGTGGGGTTTTTTTGTGGGGAAATACTGAAAAACATTAAAACATAACTGATTCATAGTTCTGCAGATCAGAAAGTAGTAAAAAATATGATAACATCTAATTTGATTCTTTTAAGATAGAAACACAACTCAATTCGTGACAGGTTAGACTGATTGAAGTTAAAATAAATGTAAACATGTTTTTATTGAAGTATTTAAAACTCTTGATTCTGCAAAATGGGCATGGAAATCTTGAAGCAGAAATGCTGCCATTAAAACTTTTTAAGAATTTTTTTAATTTTTTTTTTTTTTTTTTTGGTACATCTATATGGTACTGCTAATTCATCACAAGATTGTCAGAATAAAAACCCTTCACCAGCTCATAGAAAAGTAAAAAAATCCTAGTAACTTTTACTAGCAGGTTCAGATGAAGTTATTCCAATTTACTTTTCTGATCTTCAAAACTGTCAGTGAAATAGCTGACCTCAGCTGTAAGTTGTATGAATAGGACCAGACCATATGAAATAGAAATGCTCAAAATTTTACTATTTCCATCTTTCAGTCCTCCAAAATGGAGAGGTGCAACGGAGCATGTTCTAACAAAACCTGACCAAAGACTGACATGACTAGTTTCTGTGTCAAAACATGTCATTCACTGTAAATTTTTATGAACTGTTGACCTGAAATTTAGAAAGAACACTCTCTTATCTTCCTGGAAGAAAAGGAAAGGTGTTTTGCTCTGCCATATTTCAGGGAGGATAGCATAGGATGACAAAAATTCGTATCTTTACATCTTGAGAGCAAGACCCTATTCTTACTTTCTGGTAAGACACATAATTTTCATCACTCTCCCCTTTCCTCCACAGCCCCAGCTTCAAGGTTATGATCTTCTATTTACTTCTAGTATCTTCAGGCTGGTGCAAACCTTTCCTGAACAGATTGTAATCTTAATTATTATATACAGTTGTCTTATCTTGTTCTTGACCATTGAAGCCTAGACAGAGCCTTGATATTACCTGGCAAATTAATCAGAATAATCCTGTGTTCATTGAAACCTATTGTAAGAAGTTATTGATACAAAGCTTTGATCAGTCTCTGGATATCAGCTTTGCCTCTGATTTGGACATACTGATTTTTCTTACACCATTTGCTACACTGATTCCTTTCAGAGTATCAACATTTGGTAACATGACTGCAAACAGTTATCTAAGTAATTTGCTATAATTTGTGTTTCTTTACCTCTAGCAGACCATTTCAATGTGATCTTAAGCTATTTTTAGGACATTTGAATTAAATATTCCATTAATATTAATATTTTTGCATTCTTAGGAAGAAGCTTTTAGCCTTGGCTATATTCAAAACATATTTTATATTAGCAGCCTGGCTCCAAACCTCAAGGAATAATGACTGCAATATATCAGTACAAAGAACTTTTCTTACTGTTAACTTAGTTGTTCCTGAGAGGGACTAACAACCCTGGTGTCACATCTAACAACTCCATTTCCCTGAAATGCAATATATTAAAATAGGCAAGACACTTATTTAAGCAGTGTCTTTTACACAAACCACATTTCTGTTTATCCCAAGAATAACTTGCAACAGCGCTGCATGGTATTTTGGCTACAGGGCTGATTAATGTAACACATCCTTAACAGGACCCAAGGCAGTGTAGGTTTCAACACAGACTTAGCATGCATGGTATATTTGCTCAATGGCAGAAACTTCTGTGTTTTGAATATTGTCACAGATTGAATTTAACATTTTTGAGGATTGTTTTTAATTTGTCAACTTCTGAGAATGTCTGACCAGTTATTTCTCTCATTAGGAATAACATTCATCACAGTAGGAGCAGAATGCATGATGTACACTGTTCTGCAATAGATTTTTATAATTGCTTTGTACTAATAATTAGTAGTCGTGTGGCATATTTACTTTAGTACAGGAAAGAGAATCTGATCTACAATGTGAATACTCTGTGATTCTGTTAGTAACCTTATTAATGGAGAATAAATATGTGAAACAAGATTTTGGAATCTGACAGAATTATTATTGCTCTGATGTTACTTAAGAAAATAATAAAATCATAACAACCTATATGTTACCTGCTGCACTAATGCCTGGACAGTAGTTATCATTTAAAAGCTTTAGGACTGTATTTTAAGTTGCATTTACATTCAGAGATAGGTGGGAGTAATAATATGGAAGATTTTGTCATTACCAGCCATCCCTTTCTTGAGCCAATTCTCTCTGTCCTTTATTTCTTTTCAAACACCAAAGTAGAGCTCCTTATATTGAAGTAATATTTATTCCATAAAGTATATAATAGCCTAATATATATAGTCTAATATATATAACAGCCTAATATATATAATAGCCTATTATATAACAAAAGGGATTACAATAAATTTTTGAAATGCAATAGTGATTGTAAAATAATTATCATGCCAAAATACTTCTGACATCATAGGATTTTGTCCATAAATTGAGCTTTCTTCTTCTTAGAAAATAACCTTTGAGTATCTGTGGCTCCATCTATCAGCCTTATCTTTCATTTCCTTTTCACTTTTATCATTGTCTGGATTCATAGAAAATATAGGAAATAATAACTCATATTAAAACAATGGCAGAGAAGGCATCCTATGGGCATCCTATACTGAAATGATTTATTATTTCTGTGACTATTTCAGATTTTTAAAATTACAAGAACTGCTCTGTTATATCTAAGTATTATTGTATCTGAATTTCAAAAAGGCATGACATAGGCCAGGCCTCCTTGGCAAGTAGACATACTGGTGTAGTAGATATTTCTAGTAAAATATTTGTGAGAAGCTAATTTCACTCTGAAAAGCTTTGTGAAAATTATTTTTTATGCATGTATTTTGAAATATATTTTCTCACAAATATTCAATGAAGGAATAGAAATAATTCCATACAATTTATGAGATCAATCTTAATGAAATCATTCTCACACATCTAGAAGCTGAGATCAAACACTCATAATAAGAAGGCTTTGAAATTTTTGTGACATTTAGCTGACAATGTATTTGGCATGTAAAGTTTTTTTCACAGAAATTTCCTAAATGGTGCCAGATGTTCCTCTACACTAACTGTTTTAATTTATCCTACCTGCGCTCTGTAATTTTTACAATTTCCTCTCTGATAGTTATTCTCCTTCATTTCCCACCACCTTCCTTTTATTGTGCTCCTCCAATACAATCTCTCATTCTCAGTCATGTGCCACAAAGAACTTCATGTTTTCTCCAGCTACATCTCTGTGCCATAGAATCATAGAATCACAGAATGGCCAGGGGTTGAAAGGGACCCTGGGGATCATCGAGTCCTAGCCTTCATCTCAAAGCATCATCACCTAGGGCAGGTCACACAGAAAAGCATCCAGACAGGTCTTGAAAGCCTCTAAAAGAAGGAGACACTGCAACCTCTCTGAAAAGATTGTTCCAGTGGTCCATCACCCTCACAGTAAAGAAGTTTTCCTCCTGTTGAGGTGGAACTTCCTATGTTTTAGTTTGTGTCCATTGCCCCTTGTCCTGTCACAGGACACTACTGAAAATAGTCTGGCCTCTTCTTCTTGAGACCAACACTTCAGTTATCTGTAATCACTAATGAGATCCCATCTCCGTCTTCTCTGGACTAAACAGCCCCAGGTCTCTCAGCCCTTCCCCATAATACAGATGTTCCAGTCCCTTAATCATCCTTGTAGTCCTCTGTTGGACTCTAACGAGTACATCCCTGTACCTCTTGAACTGGGAAGTCCAGAACTGGACACGATATTCCAGATGTGGTCTCACTAGGGCAGAGTAGAGGGGGAGGAGAACCTCCCTCAGTCTGCTGGATACATTTTTCTTAATGCACCTCAGGATACCACTGGGCTTCCTGGCCACAAGGGCATATTTCATGGATAATTCATCATCCACCAGGACTTCAAGGCCCTTTTCCATCGAGCTGATTTGCAGCAAGTCAACCCCTAATCTGTACTCATGCACGGTATAATTCCTCCCCAGCTGCAGAGATCTACACTTTTCATTGTCGAATCTCACAAGGTTACCTTTTGCTCAGCAAAATCCTGTCTGTCAAAATCCTTCTGAATGGCTGCACAGCCTTCTGGTGTATCAGCCAATCTTCTCAGTATTGTATCATCAGCAAACTTTCTGAGGATACACTCCGTCGCATCATCCAGGTTGTTGATGAAGATGTTGAATAAGACACCGATCCCTGGAGAACACCACTGTTGCAGGTCTCCAGCTGTGGCACTGATCATGAGCCTCTGAGCTCTACTGGTTAGCCAGTTCTCAATTCATCTCACCATTCACTCTTCTAACTCGCACTTCCTGAATTTAGCCAAGAGGATGTTATGAGAGACAGTGTCAATAGCCTTGCTAAGGTCAAGGTATACTACATACACTACTCTCCCTGCATCCACCACTCTCCTTGCATCCACCCATTTATTCACACCATCACAGATGGCTATTGTATTGCATCTGAAGCTTTGCTTTGCAATTTTCTTGTGCTTTATTTAATGACTTACTTTCTTCACATCCACAATATGATTATTACCCTTCACATTTTTTTTGTTGGAGATAATGGGTCCTCGTCTATTTCTACACTTTTGGGACCTGGTTCTATGTGAATCTTCAGAGCTTACAAATTTAGCAACATCATGTTAAAATAAAAATGCAAAGATGGATACCCTGACAAAAGACAGCTAAGGGCTGTGGCAGTCTGTCAAGGTCCAACATCAGCAGCTGCCACTGGAAGTTAAGATGTTTATGCAACTTCCTCTCTTATTGAGAGGTTTGATTTAAAAGGGACCGAGGGTTTCAAGCGGCAGTTGCCTCACACAGAGGAACAGTCACTGCTGGACCATATTTAAGAGTGGTAACTAAGATACCACCCTCATCACGCTCAGAAATTATTACTAACACCAGTATTTAAATTTACAATTTAACTGGTTTATTAGGGGAAAAAACACATTAACCCTGAACAAGGGTTCAGGATAGGTAAGTTGAGGGATGTATCAAGGAAATAATTTTAAAAGTAATATGCCCTTCTTAAGTAACAATGGACACTCCCAAGAACAGGTGCAAGGCTCAAGGGTGTAAAAGGGAGGAGGATGAGCCCAATGAAAAATACTCTTTCAGAGATTGCTATGTGAGTAAGCTGGAGGAACCAGGACTGCCAGTAAGGGGAGGAGCAAGGGGAGCAGAGTGCACAGCCTTACTCTGCCCCTGAGACAATCTGGCGTGAGGAGGTTTATCCGGGCAATCTCTTCTTCAGCATGGCTACCTGCCTCCCGTGCCAAGGGGCAGGGCTGCGCCGCACCTTAGTTGATCTACGGGGTTAGTTTGGTTCCTTACCGTGATGATCTCTTTGTTGTCCCTGTGTACCCTGTCCAACGTTTTTGGGCAGTGCACCTCCCAGCAAGCTCCTTGTAAACCAAGTAGTGAAATCCCCAACAACAATCAGCCTCAGCAAGTGAACCTCCAGCAGAAAAGTGTCAAGCAGCATCTCTCTGGTGACTACAAATCTTCCATCCGCAAGTCTCCCACCCACCTGCCAGCAAGCAGCTTCCAGCAGACCGCAAAAAAACCAACCAGAGCCACAACCTTTTATAGTGCAAAACCCAACTCCACGTTGCTGTAGCTTTGCATTCTTTCATAGGCCTTAGCCAATTAGAGTTCTGTATCCATGGTTCCAGAGCCTGGGTGGGGACTGCCAGCGTGCAGTTTGCAACTTTGTATCTTTTTTCCCCCACCTTTGGATCTGTCAGTCAAACAGGCAGGTTCATCCTTATGTATGTCCTTGAACAGTCAGCAAAAAACAGTCATCAGCAGCCATTTTGGCTATAGTGCCTGCTGGCTCAAAAGGTATTTTGTATAGTGTTATGTGGGCAGAGATGGGCTGTTCCCCACATAGTCTCTCCAACACACTTTTCTGAAGACTTCTGAGAAATCACGAATAGCATGATTAGTGGTAGATAGAAAGTTGACAGCATTTGTCAGGGCTGGTTTCAGTTTGCAATGAGGAATCTGCCTTTTGGGTTTCCACCATTTTTAGGATTCCTGCAAGGGATTCACATGTGGGGGATCCCTGTCTCCTCCCATGGTGATGGGCAGCAGCACTCAGCCATCTTCCCCTTACTGACATGTGCTTATGCCAGAGATCCCCATGAGTGTACTCATATTCAAAACACCTGTATGAGATAGTGAAGCACAGTTTGGTTTATTTGTTTGCCTGGGATTTGCATACAGGGATCTTGGACAGGGAGACCCTCAGACACCATTATAAGGTCACCCAAGAAAGACAAGACAGGTGGAACACAGAGAACAGGGCTGCTGAGGGATTAAGTCAGCCATGCTTTGGTTTTTTCTCCTATCATGTGGCAGAATGGGCTCCTTCAAGGCTTATACCAACAGGAGTGACCAGGTTCAAGTGGTGGGGGCTACAGAAGTGTGTGTTGTGGGAGAAGGCTGTGGAGCAATGTGGGATCATGGCAGCTGGCTGCAGTCACCATTGATGCTGACAAAAACAGCACTGGAAAGAAAACTCATCCTGAGATATGACTATATCAGTTGGAGAAGCACAGGCCAACCCAGATAAAATGTGTTTAAGAAAGGCCCCAGCTACTGGGGCTGAAGTCCCGTTATAGGGAGGGCATAATGTGCCAAAGGGTGCCCCTGAGGGACACCCATGCCAGGACAGGGACACCCCTGAGGGACTGTGGCTATGGAGGACCCTGCAACCTGTGACAACTAGGGTACCTGAGAATGGAGATGGGAAGGACAGGTGTTCACCTCAATGTGTGTGCACAAATGCTTACATCTTCCTCCCTCAACACCTGAATCAGTGGCCAGAAGTTTGTTTGAGAGTAGATTAAATTAAATTTCCTGCTTGTACCAATGCTGACTGCAGTGGCAGTGGTGATGGAGGGGTCTGCAAAGTGCAGGCAGCTCCCACCAACAGCCAGGCAGCAGCAGGCATCATGCTTACTGAGCCAGGCTCATGCAGAGGCATCGCCTCCGCCTCATGTTTCAAAACTCCCATGCCCTCTGGAGTGACAGCACTGGTGCCACAGCTTGTGTGTCAAGGTATTAAGTGCCTGAGACAGCAGCATGCAAGATTTAAGTTCACTTAAGTAGACACTGGATTTGTTATTTTAATGTTTCTTTCTGCTCTAATCTTCAGACCATTCAAGCGTCTTCAAAACATCGAATGTCTTTTTCTTTTTTTTTTTTTTTTTTTTTCTTCCAGTGGAATACGGTCTGAGGGTGGGGGTGGAAAAAACAGCTTAAAGATAGACATTGTACTGTAAAGTAGAAACATACAGATGTATCAGAGCCACAGGATCCATTATATCCAGCCTCCCATAAAAGCTGGATGTATTTATTTTATGTGTTTAAGACCAAGTTACAAGAGCATATTCATCAACAAATGGCATAACCTCTAGCAAATAGTATGAAAGAGTTCAAGGCTTGTTCTCTGATACACTGCCATATATGTGAGCAGTAAAATAACAACAGCAGAAGCATTGGCTACAAACACAGCTAAAGTATAACTAAGAGTGCACTGGGAGTACAGCAGTCATTAAAGGCAGGCAGTGGCATCATTGGGACTGCAAAGCTTGGCTGAACCCTGGGAAGGCAATTATATCAACTAAGTAGTTAATGTCCTGTCACATAACTCTGTGCTTACACCTGTCAGATACTCCCAAATATTCATATTGCCTATGCTTGATGGTCAACCTGGGCCCCTGGAGGTGTAGACGAGCACTGTTAGAAGAGTACAGTTCCTCACTGAAGATAAATTAAGGAATGTCTTGGAGACTACAATAGCACAGGAAATGCAGGGATGTACTCTTAACTACAAAGATAATTTTATTTGTTGTTCTTAAAAAGTTCTCTTTAGTTCTTCCTTTCCAAAAATACGATGCATTTTTCAAACATCAGGTTTAGTACTGCTGTAAGGAGAAGAGTGATTACACTGTCCCTAGCTAAGCAGAAAATCTGGACCTGCTGAAGGCTGCATGAATTAGATTCCCACTTAATGAATTGAGTCCGCCCTCCTATCTACCTACCCTTGTCACAAATTCACACTGTCAGCCATGCTAAATGGGAGCACACCTTTATAAGCCAGACACATTTAATAAAATTACACACTAGGTTTTGTAAGTATTCTGGACTCCTTGCTTTGTGCTGAAATAACAACTAAACAACAGTTGGCTTCAGCCCTACTCTCTGAAGCTAAAAAACCTCTGTTCTGTTTCTGTTCAAAAAGGGAATGGAAAATGGAAAAGGGATAGGGAAATGGAAATGGAAATACTGTAATGGTGTATATAGTATATAGCACAGTTAAAACCTGTATTTGGTTGATTTTTAGTTGCAAATATTAGGGGTGGAATGTCTCCCTATTGAGTCATATAAGAGAAGCTTTTTCTAAGAGAATTTCTGAATTTTTTTTCCAAAATAACAGAATAGAGGGCTTCTTAACATTAGCACTGCAGATAAACATTAAAGGTCATTCCTTGAAGCCTATAAGCACTAACCAGGTGCCTCTTCCTCCATTTTGGGACATTCCACTGTAGTTTCTCAGGTCTGCGTCCCTGAAAAGAGTTTAAGCTCTCTTATAACTCATAAAAATACCCATTTACTCATATGTTATTCAAACTGGCCACAGACTTATCAAGTTGTCAGGTTTTTGTCCCTGAAAGGAAAAACACAGTTGCAGTTTCTCTCAGAGTACATAACTGGGTTTAAATAAATGCAGTGAATGTGGTTCATTCTGGATGCCAAACACACACAAGTACTAGCTTTTCTGTCCTTGTCTCCCTGCAGACAAAAGACCTTAGCACAGAGAACACGGTGTCACCCAGAACCTGCTCAGATTAACCAATTACACAAGGAGTTGATAGCATCCTTGGAATCTTTATGTGACTTTGGACTTATTTTGGAAATGCTGTAGTTCCCGGAAGACTTAAACCAAAGAGAAACAAGCATACTACTTGTGTCAGAAAACAACTGACATTGAGCACAAATGAGATGAATGAGGTCTGTGTTAATATGAAACATCCATTTATCACCCTAGCTGAACACACAAAGGTAATTTGTAAAACCACAGTGTTTATTAAACCAATTACAAACAGGTGGCCTTGAAAACAATATGGCTTGCATGCTTTCTAGCCTTACAAAAGAACTGGGGCTCCACATACTATTTTTTTCTTCACTCTTTTCTCCTTTTTTTAATCTTCTTTTCTTCCCCCTCAACCCCCACTTGTGAGATACCTACATTCCTTACTACAAAGCAGCTGCTAAAGAGTAATGATGCAGTATCTCCTGTGTCATATAATGGTATTAGAAGTTCTGAGCAAACAGCTTTCATGTCAAAGGAGCAAAGAAACTTTTTGATAGTCAGTGCGTAACTTCTATGTCCAGTGTACTAAATACAATTTAAACGCTCAATTTGCGGCAGTCTCTACCCTGTTATCTCCTCAGATGAGTGCCTAAGAAGCTCAGTTTTACACCTCTTATGATACACACTTATTTCTAGACTGAATTACCACAGAAATTGTTGAAATTATCTGAGTAGATGGAATATTGATTTTAAACTAGATTATTCATGTGCGTGAACACTACTTCAGGATGAAAAGCCTTGAAAGTCTGGGCTCTCCTTCTTCATCTCTTGTTCCTCAGGATAAGGTAATACAGTCAGTTCAATCTTAACAAGCCATGTTTTTTAGGCTTCTCCTAGAGACCAGTTGGAGACAGGTGAGAAAACCTTCTTTCCCAAACTGAGTTAAAACTCCCAAACAAAGTTAAAACAGTAGCAGCACTGAGCAGAGGGAGAACTTCATTTGTCTATAGGCATGCTATAGTTTGTGCATCTTGATGATTTAAGTGTCTTCCTTGCAATAACAGAATGCTGCTAATTAAAGTTCTATTTATGATTAAGCATAACCTGCAGATCCTTTTGTGCAGTACTACCACTGAGCAGTTGTTCCCTGTCCCACATTTGCATGACTGATATGCCTTGCCTTGCCTTGCCTTGCCTTGCCTTGCCTTGCCTTGCCTTGCCTTGCCTTGCCTTGCCTTGCCTTGCCTTCCTCCCCAACCCCATCCACCCCCCTCCCAGCCTATTTATCTAGTTTGTCAAGATCATTTTGCATTTCAAAGTTGCCCTTCAGCACTTGCAAATTCTTTTAGCCTGTTGTCCTCATCAAATGTACTAAATATGCCCTACTTCATTATCTAGGTCATTAGTGACTAAAATAGTATGAGATTGGAAGCAAAGCTTTGGGGAATCCCCACTTGGCTTTTCTCTTCTGTTCTTACAGTGACTGTTAGTAAGTGTTCCATGGGTTCATGCAGGTGTGGGATATTTTCATTAAGCCCCTTTTTCCCTACCTTATTTTTTGGAATGAAGTGGTGGGATGAAGCTCCTGACCTGAAGTCTTGATTCCCAAGTGATTTTAAATTTGTATCCATTGCTGCTCATAAGTCCTAGTACTTCTGGATCCTTGATGTCAAATAGTTTTATTGTCTGGCTTCTCTAATTCAGTAATGCTGGTGTAATTTCTAGTTAGGCCCTTAATACGCTGCAGCAGAATAAGGCAAGTCCATGAAAATGTGTACTTGTGTTTAAAAGACTCCCCTTAAATACTAATAACAAGCTACTGTTACTATCAAGAATACTTTCTAAAACACTGTAAGTTTAGGAAACTGAGGTAAATCTGTACATATCTACTTTAAAATTTTTAGCTCAAATCCGTGTTCATAAACACTGTTCTTTTATTAAGGAATAAGTCTTTTCATAGATACAGTGATGGTGCGGTTTGTTCATTGGCTTACATTTAGTGAGTAAAATAGCAGAATCTTGTTTCAGAGAATAGCTCCACAATTTCATGCACCTACCATAAAAACAAGCAAATTGACACCCTGCCAGGAGTAGCCAGAGGAGATCTTAGAAGAGAGTTCATAATGATACTGTTGCCATATTGCATGCCTGTAAATAATTCATTAAGTCAACCACCCTTTTGTTTTAAGCAAACATGAGCAGATGCCTTCCTAAATTGGATGCAGGCAACAGTTTTCATCAAAACATGGCTGTAATATGACACTTTAAAAAGTAGCATTTTTCTCTTGTTGATTTTTGAAGTGTTATCAACTCTGATAATTCGCAATTATTATTTCTGTTACACATCAAGTTCCTCCTTGTTTTTCATTTATATTTTCCAGATTTTTGCTGTATTTCACAGTTAACTGTAGCATGGCGGAAAATAAAGTTCACAGGCAGTTAAGACAACTGAGAAATTTTGCAGAGACCCAAAAGGTTAGTATTAATTATTTAATACAAGACCTGAAGTTTAGATCTTGTATCTACTTCTTATTTAGAAAATCAATGAGCAGAAATAAGCAGGTAATTGAAATATGAGAAACAACAGTTTCTGGTGTCCAAACAAAAGGTTAAGGCTGGTGTTTATGCAGCTGATGACTCCTCAATACTCAGCTTGTTAATTCAGGTCACACCTTTCAAAACACCACAATTATAGTGTGTGGAAGTGTGTAAAATTCACTCTTATCTGTAACCTTGTTACATTCTTTTTACCTCCCCAGCTGTGTGGGGAAGACTTTCAAGGGATTAAGAGGCAGTATTTTACTATTTGCTGTTTCTACTTTGAATTTAACCAGCGTCTCAGTGTCAACATTTTTCTGCATACAAACTCACCGAAAACGAGCTGCCCTTACATGCATTTCCCTAAATTGATTTAATTCCCAGTTTTTCTTCTTTTCAAAAACATAGTAGGTCTATTAATAATTAGGTATTTCTGTAAGTCCTGAAGAGTACAGTAAGATATCAAACTTCAGTATAATCCTAACCAATAATTTTAAAGTGTGTTTTAACTTACTACTGTGAAATACTTGCGGCACTTTGTGGACCATTTCAGTCAATCATTAAATTATATTTCGTTTCTACTCACACAGTGTTAGAATGAAAGTTTCTTCTCCTTGAGAAACTTACGTGAGTGCCTCCCTGGATAGTTGTTCCATTTATTATTTCCTAGTAAATAAAATTGAATGTGTATGCATATTCATTTTATTAGTCCAACTGATGCTTTAGTGCTGATACAAAGATATTTTATGATTTTTTTATATTTTACGTATTTTGTAAGACTTTGGGATATAAACTTCAGAACCTTTTTCATAGCAATTACATAACTTTTAAGATGAAAAAAAGTGCTTGGAAATTAGTTGTTTTTTGGGGGTTTGTTTTGTTTTTAAATGCAATTTAATACTATGTGTTTGAGTTAGTTTAGTTTGATGCAGTTGTGGTGGGAAAAAAAAAAAAAAAGAATACATCTTTATTTTTCTATCCATATCTGCTATGCACATCTTAATGTCTTTGGATGTTTCCCTCTCTTTCTCACCACCCCAACCTTTTTCCAGAGGGCACAACTGCAAAAATATTGTGGGTGGATATCCCAAGCATCATAAAGAGGGAGTGTAAAATGCGATTTTGGGAGTCTTAGGATCTCATGTCTGAAGGATTTTTTTGCACTCCTCTAGTCTCACAGGCTCTGGCACACCATCTACTTATTTTTGCATTAAGGTAATAGTGCTTATTGTGAATTTAATGCAAGACTCATAATTTATGTGCAGAGTTTCTAGCCTTCCTTCAGTTGTATATTACTGGTATATTCAATATGTTGAACTGTGACATTCATTAAAAACATTTAGGTCTAATTCACACCTCTAACCAAGACTCCTCTGAGGATCTTATTTCTCATACGTAACAACATAGACAATGAGTTCAGAGGTGCAAAGTCGATTTTATATTCAAGTATGGTCAGGTTAAGAGCCTTGGCAAAAAAAAAAGAAGTTATTTTATAATGAAAAGTTGCAATGTTTTTCCAATTATTACAAATAGTGTAGGTTAATTTTGATTCACCCATAAAATTATCTGCACAGAAATTATTCACTCTTCAGCATTGATTTAAAACATTCCACTAACTTAAAAATATTCCAGGAGAAAAATCAGTTTGCCAGACTGAAAGACCAGATGGATTTGATCAACTAGTTAGAGATTTTCTTGGGGGGCAGGGGTTGCAGGGAAGGGTGACTTGTATGGTCAAGTATTACAACTTTGGGTATAATAAATTATTTCATTATTCTAACATAGCCTGAAAGTATGTAATTTATGTCAGATCCACAATATGCTGATTTTTCTGAATGCAACTGAAATCTTTTTCAGAAAGATTTACAATGTTAATAACCTCCAGCTATTTCAAGTCACAGTCAATCTTCATGGAAACAGCATAGAGATTATACAGGGTTTTTTCTTTCCCTGCAGTTACTGCATTATATTTTAAATATAAGCTGTTTGATGAAAATACTATTGCACATTCACACTTTGATAATGCTCGGAAGGTTGTGACTTTCTTTTTCTCTTCCCCTTGCCCCCACCCCTGTTGCGCAGACTACATGAGGAAGAAGGACTGTTAACGTGTGTCAGCTAGAACTGAACAAATGGCTTTGGGTTAAACTGATTCAATTGGGAATCATTTGGCTTTAACTAGATTTCACTTACTGTGAGCTCAGTAGTTAGTCCTATGCAGTCATCTGAGAATGTCTCTATTTAAACAAGCAAACAGACAACAGTCGTATGTAGATGTTTTCTCACATAGACAAACTATTTATTTGAAAATAAGTAGTCACACATCCCTAGTGGAAGAACAGTAAAGAACAGGTTCTTAACCTTGCAAACTGTTAGGAGTCTGGGTGAAATCCTAATTTTGGGACATTCTCTAGAGAGAATCACAGTCACAGAATCACAGAATCACAGAGTCTTAGGGGTTGGAAGGGACTTCAAAAGATCATCTAGTCCAACCCCCCTGCCAGAGCAGGATCACCCAGAGCACATCACACAGGAATGTGTCCAGGCGGGTTTTGAATGTCTCCAGAGAAGGAGACTCCACAACCTCTCTGGGCAGCCTGTTCCAGTGCTCTGTCAATGAGAACATGGTTTGATTTCTGTGGGACCAGCGTGTTGCCACTGCTGTTTAAAATAGCTCTAAAAAAAAGTAAGACTGTGTGAATATGTAATTTTTCCACATAATTATTAACTAAACCATCTATTGTCATGAACTACTTTTGAAATTACTTTTTCAAATTACAGTAGAATTTTCTAAGCAATAAACAGCCTCATATTAAAAATATGCCACAGTCTTGTTTTCTCTGCTTCACTTAACAGTATCATAATGATGAGTACCTAAAATTAATGAAATCTCAGCAGTGAGGTGGTGAACAACTCAATTCCTGGAAAGAAAATACTGATTTTGCTTTGCACTTTCTAGTCAAATAGTTCACTTATTTTCATATGAAAGTGTAATAACTTTGATCTTCAGAAATCTGATTCACCCAAACCACTATGAGAAAGCTGAAATTTAGAAAACCTGTGGTGTTTTAATGAGCATACCAGCATACTCGTGGGATCAGACGCAAGTTGCAGGTACAGCAGGAACTTCATCTTATAAACTATTTTGCGTCCTCTCGGTGAAATAGCTTATCCAGCACAAGCCATGTCTACCCAGTAAACTGTTCCATCACAAAGAAACACTTTTGATTCAGCATAATGGTGAATGTGTCACTGGGATCCACTGAATCTCCTGTTACACATAGGATAAAAAGATAGCAAAACAGTTTTCTTTATTATCACTTTTCTAAACGTGACTGTTGAATGGGCATCTATCAACAAGGAAGTGATCTGTATTTTTTGTTACTAATGTAATAGTTGGCTGACTGCCCCTAGAAAAGCCTTAGGGGAAAGCAGGGGAAAACCTTACCTCCTATCGTAGTCTAAGCATGAGGAGAAAAACTTTCTAGTTCTTGAGAGAGAGAAAAAATGCTGACATAGTAAAATGGCGAAACCGTGTCTTGTTTAGCATTGGTTAAATATTTTAAGGTTTTTTGGATGTATCATGAGATTTAGTAAACTTATGCTATGCTAGAACTTAAATACTGAAACCCAAGCTACATCACAGGTACATTTTGCTTCATCTTGCTAATATCCAGGAATGAGACTGTTTCCTTATTTCTTTAGGAAAAATTTAATGTTGTTTTTCTGACTTTTTCAGGACAACACATTCAGAATGCTGTGTTCAGCCATTAAACTGGTTCTGTAGCTGGTTTAGTGATTTTGCTGCAGTTAGTTCAGTTCTTACTGGCTGTTGAATCCAGAAGATCCTGGTTGAAAGATTGTGGTGGAAAAAAAAAAATGGACACTATAACTTTTTACCCAGGCAATCAACTAAAGTCATCCTACATGAACCTTGTATTTATATTACTTCTTATAGGCTTCAATGAAGTAAAAACTTTTCCATTCTCCGTACTTGAGCACTTATTCCTTGTAGTGATCTCATCCTTTTCTCCCAAGCCAGGTAGACCTCTGAGGCTCTGTAACTTCAGACATCTAGCTGCCAGGTTCCAGCAGTAACATGAGGGACTGGTGCTGACTTATCTAAAATGTGTTTTTTCTCAACGCGACATGTTCTAACACTTTATTATTGCAAAGTGGTTAACATGGTTTCCTGAAGGCTATTTCCATCTTAGTGTTTCATAGCCTATAGAAATGAAAATATGGTCTTCTTGTGGTATAATGTTTTTGCAGAATGAATATCTGTATTTGGAGCATTTTAGATGTAACCTCTGTATCTCCCGCTTAGCAGTACTGTTTTCTGCTGCCTTCTCTTAACTGATGAAGAAAGGGGATAATGTTTATATTTTCATCTTCCAAGTGACAATAGAGTACTGTGGCTTGCTTTACTGGAGAAAAGAAGCCCTGAAAGATAAAAAGAGGAAAGTGAATACTGCATAAAAGAGTTGTCGGTTTCTTTTTCTGTTAAATGGCAATGTGGTATGCATTAAGACATTGAAGCAGCTGTGGTGAGAATGGTGGATGTTCTTAACCTATATTTTATTTTAATTTCCTGTATCTGAAAATAAATACGTGGAAAAGTTTTGGGGTTTTCTTTTGGCAGCTACAGTATATAAACTGTCTAGCAGAAAAGCTGCCAATTTTTTTATTTTTTTTTATTTTTTTTTTCTGTTTTCCTCTCCCATACAATTAAATGTTTGAATATTGTTCCTAGTTTCTTCTTCTAGGCTGTAGAGACAGAGGTTATTTTGCCACTGCTGCTTTTATTTAGGATTAAGAAGTCTGAACAACAGCTGACTCATTTATACACTGACTTAATGGGTCTGACTCTCTATCATAGTATGATTATCATGTTTAGCACTGACAGTGTTTATCTTAGTCCTGATGAAGCTGGTGTAACTTTCACAGCATAAGCATGATCTGCTGGAGCCACAGATGTGTTGCCACACTAACTGCTGAAGCAAGGAAAAACAATTAAAGTAGAAGAAAGTTGAAATATCTGGGTCACCTGTGGCTACATAAATTCCCTGTCCTTGAGCAGGTACCCATCATAGGATTATGGAATCATAAAATCATACAATGGTTGGAAGGGACCTTAAAGATTAACTAGTTCCAACTCCCCTGCATGGGCAGATCAGGTTGCTCAAAGCCCCATCTAACCTGGCCTTGAATGCTTCCAGGGATGGGGCTTCCACAGCTTCTCTGGGCTACCTCTACCACAGTCTCACCATCCTCACAGGAAATAATTTCTTCCTAAGGTCTAACCTAAATCTACACAATTTAAAGCAATTGTCCTCTTGCTACAAGCCATTGTAAAAAGTCCCTCTTCAGCTTTTGGTAGTGCGCCACCCCACCCCCCTCGCCAAGCACTGAAAGGCTGTTCTAAGGTCTCCTTGGAGCCTTCTCTTCTCTAGGCTAATCAACCCAAACTTTCTCAGCCTATCTCCATAGGAGAGGTGCTTCAGCCCTCTGATCCTCTTCATGGTCCTCCTTTGGACTGGCTCCAAAATTTTCATGTCCTTCCTGTACTGGGGGCTCCAGATCCAGACACAGAACTCCAGATGGGGCCTCACAAGAACAGCATAGAGAGGGAGAATTACCTCTCTTGACCTGTTGGCTACACTTCTTGTGATGCAGCCCAGGATACAGTTGGCTTTCAGGGCTGCAAATGCACATTGGCTGCTCATGTTGATTTTCTTATCAGCAAATACCCCCAAGTCTTTTTCCACAGGGCTGTTCTCAATCCATTCTCTGGCAACTTGTATTTGTGCTTGGAATTGCCCCAGTCCAGAAGTAGAACTTTAGACTTAGCCATATTGAACTTCCTGTGGTTGGCATGGGGCCACATCTCCAGCCTGTCATGGTGCCTCTGGATGACATCTTGTCATGGTCTGAGTCTGACATGACAAGAAAAAAACAGTCCCATGGCTGCTCACTCAACTCCCCCCACACACACACTGTGGGATGGAGAAGATAAAAGCCAACTAGAAGCTCATGGGTTGAGACAAGGAGGGTTCTTCACCAATTAAGGTCCCTGGCAAAGTAGACTCAACTTGGGAAAAAATAATAATTTAATTTAATACTAATCAGATGCCCCCAGGACATAGACAACACAAAAAGCAATGCTTACATACGTTACCCCCACCCCTCCCTTTCTCTTGGGCCCAAATCACTTTTTTCACCATTTCTCTCCTTCCTTCCCCCCAGCGGCACAAGGGGACAGGGGATGGGGTTTAGAGTCAATTCACAGGCTGGTGGTTCCTCCTGCTCTTTCCTCCTTAGGAAGAAGGATTCCTTACAGTTCTCCCCTGCTTCACCACGGGGTCCCTCCCATGGGAGAGAGTCCTCCACAAACCTCTCCTTCATGAGTCCTTCCCATGAGGCCTGGAGCAAGCTCCTCCAGCGTGGGCTTCCCACAGAGTCACAGCCTCCTTTGGGAACAGTCACCTCCCCTGACACCAGGTCTTCCAGAGCTGCATAATCCAAGTCCAGTGGCAGCAAAATCCAAGTCCGCAGGCCAAGTTCACCCCTCCTGGTGCCTTCAGGGAACATTCCACCACATTCCACTATGAATGCAGAGGGACAGCTGCCATCTCACTATGGATTGCCAGGAAACTTCTGCTTGGGCACCTTCTTTCCCTTCTTCCTTTACACCCACCCAGGATCTTCACCCCAGCATTGCCTTTCACCTCTCCAGCTGTTATTTTTCCCAACTGCTCTCTCTGCTCAGGTCTTATATTGAGTCTTTCATATGTTAATGGCACAGGCACATCTATTGTCTCTTTAATGGCTCGTTGGCTGGTTTTGGAGCTGGGTGGAGGTCTCAGCTTCTTATAGGAGCCACCCCTGGGGCCCTTCCCCCACTACCAAAAATCCTGCCAAACCAAAACAGCACACATCTGTTCCTTCCAGTGTGTCAAACACACCACAGAGCTTGGTGTCATTGCTGAGGGTGCTCTCAATTCCCCTGACCAGACCATGTCACCAGTAAAGATGTCAAGCTGCACCTGTTGCAGCTGATCAGTCTGCCTTACTCTGCCCCAGCAACCTTTCTGTTGAAACACATTTTTCTTCTTTAGTCTGCAAAGCTGTGAAGCAGTTCTTCAGGGGCACCTCAGGCTTTGAGGGAAGTCTCTTCCTCCTGCTGGTTTTTACAAAGGTAAATCTTCCATTCCTCTTCATTTCTGCTCCCATTTCTGTATGTGCTGCTGTCTGACCACAGGCTGTAGGTTCACTGCAGACTGGACCTGGATCTTGCAGTTTGACCACTTGCTGCAGAAGGTCCTCCACTTGGGCACACCTTTTGCATACAGGTTTGCCACCTATGCTTGCCCCTTGCAAGAAGTCTAGGCACTATGCACAGTCTGAAGTCTGTACAGCAGCATCTTCCTTCAGCGGCTCTGTCTGAGTGGAGGCATCAGTCCCCACCTAGCTGGATCATGCACACCCCTCAGCAAGAGCTGCAGCCTTGCCTCTCCACTGAGTGCTCACCATTCTGCTCTGTGGGTCAGGAAGGATGAGTGCTCTTGACCCATGCAGATGATCTTGGAGCAGATCCCTCCAAGGGAGCACCCTCTGTGAGTGCCCTCCACACAAACTGTATCTCCATGCCCTGTGGCCCTCCCTGAAGCCTCTGGTGGTGGGTGTGGGCTCTGCCTGCACCTCCTTAGCAACCCTCCAATAAGCTTCCCTTCCCTGGTACTCTCTGGGCTTGTCCCTGACTCAAGGTAGCTCAGTAAAAGCCCCTTTTTTCACCGATTTCCTTCGCTGATGCAGATGTGCCTGCTCTGGAGCTGTTCGCCTAGGCAAGTGGTTCGTGTTCAGTTGTACCTTAACTGTTCTTCAGCTTTACCTTGATTTATATTCACTTTTACCTTGAACTAGCATCTGGTTTGAAGGCTGGCTTTTTGAGTCTCTATCCGTATGTGTTGCTGATCTGCCCTACATGTGAATTGGCTTCAAGGCAGGATATGACTCTTTAGCATTGTTTATAGTGTACTACACAGCTTCAAAGCATGTCTCTCTGTCAACTTTGAATACTGATCTTCCTGTTCTTCACAGGAATGCACTCCACGTATCCAGCATCATTTCACTGGGCTGTTGGTGGTGTTGTCATGTCCTCTGTCTTTTTTAACTCCTTTCATCTATATGATCTGATATAAATTTTCATTTCTTGTATCCCTCTCTGTTTATGCTCTGGAGACCAATGCTTCTTTCCAGTTGCCTCAGATAAATTTTACAGCATGGTCCTGGACATTCCACATTGTGTATTTGCTGTCTTCAGAACAGAAAGCAGCTAACAGCTAACGCAGGCACCAGAATAAGAGACTCATTTGTATGCAAGGAACATGTCATGCTGACCTAAGAGTAGCCGAGCATTGAGTGCTGTAACCCTTTAGACTCAAGCTTTGTCAGTAAAATTTAGGAGTTTGTATACCCAGCATGGAGTGCTGCATAATAACATAGAGGGTATTGAAACACTTCCCTTTGTGATTTGGTTGTTGGGGATTTTTTTTGCTGTGTTTTATTTTGCCCTTCTACTTCCATTTGTGCCTGGGTCTTCCAGCTGACAAAACACAAGACTTCATAACTTTTGAAGAAAACTTAGTATCTTTACTTTTTGACAGTCTTGGAAAAAGTGAAAAAGAAAATTGAGTATTGGGGAGGAGGCTGCTTCACTTCAGAAAAATCTCCTGGTTCTGTGAGAAGAGTAGAATGGGCACTGAATTGGAGGGGGTGCACAATAAGGATGAAAACATACTTCACCCTTGATGTAATGGGAGAGTGAACAGCAGAGCTGCCTTCATCCACTGCAGAATCTTCTAGGGTATTTACAATATTCTCTGCTCTTCCTGATCTTTCTAGTCACTCATGTTGTCATCTTTTGGCCTTTGCTAACTTTTCCCTCTTTATGACCTTTTGAGCATAGATTCTCACCCTCTTAAATAACTTGAAGCTGCAGAAGAAACAATACCAAAATACACAAACATCATAAATAAACATCAGAAAAAACAAAATATATAAACGTCAGAAAAAACTTCTTTACTGTGAGAGGGACAGAATACTGGAACAGGCTGCCCAGGGAGGTTGTGGAGTCTCCTTTGCTGGACACATTCAAATCCCACCTGGACACGTTCCTGTGTGATGTGCTCTGGGTGACCCTGCTCTGGCAGGGGGGTTGGACTAGATGATCTTTTGAGGTCCCTTCCAACCCCTAAGATTCTGCGATTCTATGATATAACAGATGCACAAGTGTACCTAGGAGATGGGTGTCTTATGGACACAGGACTGTCATCGTGCTTCCATAACCACATTTTTACTGTCTCATTCATCATGCATGTTCAGCTTGCTGGCATTGCTCCCAGTGGGGTAAACTCTATTCTCAGAACAAACTAGCTGGATACATCTTCTCCTTGTGCATGTTAGATTTTTAATTCAAGTCCAAGGCTTCAAAGCTCCATCTCTTGTAAATTATCTAAAAAACATTTTTACATCCTGTGTGAAGTACTGCTGAAACTTAAGTGTTGTTATAGAAATTTTCACTACCAGTAGCCTTGGAATGAACTTCAAAGTCAATTTAACAATGTTTAGAAACAAATTAAAATGGAAAAGGTTATATGGTCTATGCAAAATGTATAGGAGTGGTATTAAAAAACAAACAAAAAAAAAAACACAAAAAAACCCAACGACAACAACAAAAAAACACCAATGCCTGTGTACAGTGCAGTGAGATGTAATTACACAGCCATTGTTTTATGTGAAGCTACTGCCAATGGAAATTTGAATTAGATAACTAAGATTTTATAAAAAGACCTGAGTAAGATAAGAAGGGATGGCAACATGCCAGTCTGTACTGGCATACAACAGCATAATTGCAGGAGAAAAACCTGCATGATTCTGCCCCAATAGTGATTGGGGGCAGAAATTCTCCTAAACCATTTCAGAGATGGTCAGAAAGCTAAACTCCTTAAGGATTAGAGAACTCCTTTATACAACTGTGAAGAGTCATAACTTTACTCCTGTGGGGGTTTTGGTACTTAAAAAGTGTCTTGACTTTTGTTCTTGCTCAAATGATTTTCCCAATATTCTCTTATTTAACTACTTCTAGTAATTCACCACCAAAATAGGGGGAAAGAAGGAGGTAAGAATCTGTTCTTATTTATTAGCTCTATGGTTAGCCTCCTGTGAAAGAATGAATAAGGCACAAAAATCTTTAATTTTTGATGTACTGAAGGGCTTCCACCACCAAAGTAGTATATGGAATTAACTCAGGAATGCTGTGCAAGCTTTCTTTTTATGGCATTCCAAAAAGGTATTTTCTCTGAGTTGCTTTCACTGCAAGAATTTTCAGGCCTATTGTTTTGCTGTTTTTGTTTTATTTCGTTTCCATCTTAGTAATTCTATTAATTCCACTAAAACTACTCTAGATTTCCATGAGAGAAAAAGTGACCTCAGCATTTCCTAGCTCTGAAGCCTTGGTGTATATTTGCAGATAGTCGAGGAGAGGAGGATGTTAGCTTTTCTGGATGTCCTGAACCAACCACTGAGTGCGTTTATTTCCAAGGGCATGTTCATGGAGCTACAGATTATGTAACACCAGCAGATAAGATGCTGGCTGAGATTCTGCTGTTATTTTCACCATTGCAAAAGCCCTAGTAGGACACTTTTTCTATGACCTTTAGCTATATTAATAGAATACTGTGAAAGTTTTTATCAGAGTGTTGACATGTGAGTTTATGATATGCTTCTGGTTAGCAATGGCTTAAATGTGTTTCACATGATACAGGGAAATATGCCATGCTACCTAAATTACTGCTGCACTTAAAACTCCTTCATATAGTTTCTGGTGATGAATCAATGGGAAAAGCTTTCTGTTTAAACATTTACAGATTTTTAAGAGTAGACCTGGACAAAGCTTTTCTGTGTTTGCCAACAAAATGTAATGCTAGGCAAATTGGCTTTTCCTAGATTACAGAAGCTCTGTCAAGGCAATAAAACCCCATAGTGATGATGCTGTAAATTCTGCAATGCCTCACAAATGTCCACATAGCATGAAATGAGGAACACAGTTTGAAACAGGATCTAAACAACATTTTAGCTAAAGGAAACTTACTCCAAAGGATGCAAAAAACAAAGGGAATTACTGAAATGCAATCAGGATTACCCCCATAAAAAGTACCTGTGAAACATGTGCATGCAGAAAAAGGTAGGAAAATCTTTAAATTGCACATATTTATTTGGAAGTAAGAGAAATATCCTAGATGAAGAAGCTTCTAGCTTTGAAAACCTCAGTAATTTTCAACCACTATATGAGTTTGTTGTTTGTTTTTTTTAAATAGTCTGCTAAAATGTTAAGAATGCTCCTGTGCTACTATACCAAATTACAAAACAGGTAAAGTATGTATTAAAAGCTTTTAAATCTCATATTTCTTGCAACCACAGTTACATGATCCTTATCTAAACAAAAAGACCAGAACTCTAGAAATGCACTTAGAATTAGCAATATTCATCATTCTAGATCATGGTTAAAACAATCTATTACACATATAGATTTTGTATGGTGTTATACCTCTGGAACATGAATGCTGGTGCTTAAGGAAATAACCTATCAATCACAGCAGAAATGGTATACTTTAAAATGGAAAATTAATTTTACTACAGACCAGGATGTTATCTCCAACACCGTAGTCCCTATAAAGGGGACATCAAGCTATAATAGAAGCCGTCAACCCCACATGAACCACTTAATCATGTTTATATATAACTTGCATATTAAAAAGCAAAATCCAATGTCAATGGCTCAGATATAAAAATATCTTAATAGTCAGTAACTGACTAATGAATACTACAGTAATAACAGTTTAATTTGAAGAATTCTGACAGCTGGTTGCCTTGATGAGAGCTGTTACTAGGGAGCCCTGGTTCCATGCTGAGAACATCCACAGCATGCTGATTTATAGCAGCAGTGCAGAACTGTTTAATGTCAGCACCTCTCAGCTAAAGTAATAATAAACAGGAATGTTATGGTTTATTTTTCTGTATGAATTGTTCAGGCTCTGTATGTAAGCACCAACTCAATAGGGGATAATAGCTGCCGTTCCCCAGGGAGTTGTAACTGAGGTTTAAGCATTTTTATTGGCAAGGTTAGTATATCAAAATGAATCCAGAAGAAGTTGGTTTTCCTATTCTCTTTTTTTCTTTCTTTTGCTAGATTTCTCATCCCATTCAGGAAAGCAAACATAATTTTTGTAGCTATGGAAGCTCCTCTTAGGTTTCCACTGCTTTTTTTTTTTTTTTTTTTTTTTTTTTTGGTAATAATAGTTTTAACAACCTCCACTTCTTATGTTTAGTGTTGGTTGCAAATTTACTACAGACATCATCAATCTTCAAATATTTCAAAGCAAGCTGCTGTTTAGCTTTTGGGTTTGTTGGCTTTTTTTGTTAGTATAATTTACAAGATTGGCAGTTTTTGTATACCTGCAATTTTGAACAAAAATAATTTCTTAGGGGGAGCATCTTAGATTATATTTTAGTTCAGCCTGCTGCTTTGAATAGATATATTTCCAAGGATTGTGCAAGATTCACTGTAATCTAGGTAAGACAAGTCTTTTCTCAAATCTTTCTCAGAGAACTTCAGTATTTCTAACTCTTGCCTCTTAAGCATATGCTGCATTTGATTAAGGTAGACAGACACTAATAAGATTCTTGCATGACTATTCTTATTTTCCTTTTGCACTATGTCTTTTTTGGTTTGTTTGGAAATGTAGATAGCCAATTGATAACTGGCCAACAAGGAGGTGGATAGTAAATATTTTCATTCTTGGTGGAAACTGGTATCCCTTGAATACTGCACTGGAGTTCTGCCAGAGCCCCTTAAGGGTCACTCCATAAGCTTGAGTTAGAGACTTGAGGAGGTTTTTTTATTTTGTTTTTTTGTTTAAACAAAACTAAACAAACAAACAAACAAAATCAGCAACCAAATTAAAAGAAAATCTGTGATTGCATTACTCTTTTGATTACTACTGTTTTACGTTTTCTGCCAAGACTGAATTTACCTGTGTGACAATCATTACAGTGCTTGTTGATGAATATTTGATAATTTTGCTTTTATAGTTCTGGAGAAAAAATACAGACCAATCATATCAAGAAACACCTAAAACCACATCTATACTCACTTAACATGCCTTGACAAAGGTAAGCATGGAGTAAGTGAAAATTCACACACATACTCCTCCCACACATACCTCTTTCTTGTCACAGCCTTCTTACCCAGGCACCCCAGCAGGAAAAAAACATTAGAAGTGGAAAAAGGAGGAAGTAACAGAAAGGGATGAGAAAAGGAATATAAAAGTCTACATAGAAAAAAATATTTTGTTTATGTAAGATAAGGTATATCAGTGAAACATGTCTGAAAAAACTTTTCCCTCCTTCTTAAGGGTGAATGTCTCACCAGTGATGTGCAACACCAATGTTGGTGCAAGTTTAAGAAAAGCAGACTATGACTGGAAAAGTCATTCTGTATGTGCCATGAATTATGGACATGCTCAAATAATTTATCAGAATGCTTATTTAGGGTGGGGATTCTCTTGAATTATATTTTGAGAAGCTGAACAATATTTCATATGCATCTGTCAGCAGTTCTTTGTGCTATTTTGGAGATGAGACTAGCCAATTATCCTTCAGAGAGGCAGGACTGGAACTAATGATGAAGTGCCTCTATATTTGGAGATTTGGTCTTTGTCTTGAAACAGATAACAATTTTCTCAATTCTGTTTCTCTGGGTACTGAAGGCTTAGAATAATTTATTTATTTTTTTGTTTGTTTGTTTATTTATTTTAGACAGCTGAAGTGACTCTGCTGTTCATTTATCTGTTAGTTGTCATATTACTGACTCTGGGGCAGTGACCTGGAGGGTCTCTGCTGTGGCAGGAAAACTGAGAAATACTGTGTTTCTGCTCTGAGGCAATCTGCTTGTGAAACTGTCCATGGGAACCTTCTGTATCTGCCCAGTAAACTTGACCTTTTTGTCAATTTGTCACGGGTACAAGCAGTGAAAGTGATGAGATCATAAATTTAACTTAACAGCTGCAGGGTTCAGAAAGTTTCCGGATCATGGGAAATTTTTTTAAGTGTCTAGTTTGGATCCAAATCAGACAAAAATTATACAATAAGAAAAATAAAATCCCTCAAGCAAAAATCTTATTTCTATGTGGGATCTCTTTGCTGAATTTTCAGGATAAAATTCCCATGGTCGGCATATTATTTACTGTATGTAAAAGCTGTCTGATGAAATTTGATACTATTATACAGTGTGTTGACTTTCTCATTTTTGGTACCAAATGTGGCTCATAATTTGTACTTAATCTGGAATGTTTTGATTCACTTTGGAGTTCTAGTGGTTTTCTTCTGTTTTCTTTAGTTTGTTTTCACTATTTGGCTTCTTTAAGTTCAAACAACTAGAAGCCTTTAAATCTTTCTAAACACTAACTTTCGGTATTATCATTCAATGTATGAGACTGAGAGAGAGGAGATTTAGTTTAGATATTAGGAAGAAATTCTTCACTATAAGGGTGGTAAGGAACTGGAATGAGTTGCCCAGGGAGGCTGTTGATGCCCCATCCCTAGAGGTTTTTAAGGTCAGGTTGGACGAGGTTTTGTGCAACCTGATCTAGTGGTAGGGTTCCTTGCTCATGGCAGGGGGGTTGGAACTTGATGATCTTTAAGGTCCCTTCCAACCTTAATGATTCTATGATTCTATGAATTGTTGCTCATCTCATGCAGACTGTTAGCCTACTTATACAGCAGATCCCTTTTAACTGCATCTTATACTTGTTTTCTGCTCATATCTACTACCTTTTTATACACTTCATTCAACATTTGTTTATTCTTTTTCTGACTGATATACATACTCTTAATACATATACATACCCTTAATACATATACATACTTTTAATATACATAATCTTAATTGAAAATGCAAAAATTTGAAGGTCATGGCTTGATTTTCAGACCACTATAAACTCCTAATTTTAGAGTGATAGGATTGCAATATCTGAAAACTGAACCAATAACTAGATCATACCATTGACTTTAGCTCTCATTACACTGCAGTCCTATCGGCTGGAAGAGATGTAAAATTTGTCTAAAGCTCTCTGAAGGCTGCAAGACCATGAATGCAACATGACTTTTTATATCTAACTGGCAACTAGAAGGAAGAAAATATAGGGAAAAAATAGCAGAACTGTAATTAATCTGATGGCTTTGCTGAAAATAGGAGGAGCAATCCAAGACAATTTAGGGCATTTTCCTTTAATAATGGCACAATATGAAGCTAATGAATGATTCAAGCTATTTCTGAAATAACTGTGTCTGCAGACCACAAAAGCAGTTTGAATTAGTCCTGAAATCAAGCTAATAGAAAAATAGAAAAAAAAAAAAAAAAAAAAAAAAAAAAAAAAGGAACATAACCTTTGCTTTTTCGTTGCATTTTTGACACCATCTTTATGTTATTCCCTCCTTTAGGACTTCTACTCTAAAGACATATATTGGCTTCTGCATATTTTTGCACTTTTCTCTGAAGTATCCAAATTAGGCCACCCTTACTGCTGGGCAGCAGCTTCCATTCAACAACAACAACAACAAACTAACAAAACATCTATATTCTTTCTATAATTAAAATTGGAAAAACTGATAGATTCAGAACAGGAAAGGATATATGCGTACACTAAATGTCTATTCCAGCTAGCTTGCCTACAATCTGCTTAGGGTTAGCAGGGGAAGAAAGGACTAAATTCAGTGATCCAGATAATGGCTATCAGTATTCTGTTGCTGAGTCCCTAGATCTAATATTTTGTTTAACTTTGTTATATGCACTTTGTGCTTTTGAAAGATTTGTTGCTATTTATTATTCAAAATTTCTTTAATTAGTACCCCTTTCCAAATCTTATTGACTTACCAGCAGATTATTGTTGTTTTTTTTACTTAGAAAGTGAAGGAAAATATTATTAAGATATCCAGTTCTACTGAGAAAGCATCTTTTAGGCTCATCTTGTGATAGGCAGACACTTAAGTAGAAAGTTTCATTCTTATGAAAGCAAGTGGGAGTCTGTCTAGGTAAAAATCATGTTCTATGTAATAACAAATGCATTACAGCTGGGCAATGGTAACTCTCTCTTCTTAAAGAAGTTACAGGATAAAGGCTACTTCTATGTATGTTTGCACATATTAGTATGTCAAGTAAAATATTAAAAAAAAAAAAAAATCAGTTGCATTAATTTTCTTCCCATTTTAGGGAAGGCAAAAGTATGAGGAAGAGTAAATTCTATGCAATAGCAGTACAAAAATGGAGACACTTTTTTCCTTCCTGTTCAAAAATGCTGAAGGGCTTACTTAAACCTGTGCTGATGAATGGACTATGCCATCTGCGTAAGGATTGACTTGGTATGCATAAACTGTTACCTAGGTGGTAGGATTCTCAGTCTGTCAGCTTTCCTGTCAACTGCTGTCCTTGTTGTAACTGTGACTCCTGAAAGAATTAGTTGCATGATTGACTGTCTGATAATGATTGATATCCACACATGATTAACTCTTTAGCTGCAGCCACCACTGAAGGTGATTCCTATGTTTTAACTCTACAGTACTGGTATGCTGTTGTTTTCATGCCAGTGAGCTTGCACAAAGTAAATATGTTTAAGCTGATAAGTGGAAGTTGGACAGAGCTGTGAGATACAGAGCTTGCTCTTCAGTTACTTTAAATCACTTGCAACTAGACTGTTTCTTGGTGTACTTTCAAGTAAAGAAAAAAATTCCTTCCCTTAAAATAGCTGAGCATCTATGCTCTAACTTCTAGCTCTTGAAACTTGAGCTCTCTGGAACTTGTTGGAAGGATAGAATAGTCTGATACCCATAATGGAAGTGCTTAGATCCGATGCCGTTGAATTAAAAGGAACAATGTACAGAACTGATGCAGGTGATGGCTGTTTCAGCCCTCTTCCTGCGTTGCTCAGAGCAGGGGTGGAGACATCTTCTTTCTCTTAACTGCTTTCTTAAGGTAATTCTTATCAGGAAAACAGTAGTAGTCTAACCTAAAGAATGATCATGTTCAGTCTTTGTACAAAATACAAAACTGGAAAAAGTATCTCATGACAGATTTTGAAAGTTTATAGGGCTAAGATGTGAAAAAGATCCCTTTCTTGTGTAGGTAGAGAGCACACCTAATATATCTAAATTTATTTTTTTTTTTTTTACTATAACTTTAGATGCACCACTCCTAAGTACTATATAATAACCATGACTGGCATTGTAATAAGTATCTACCAATATCTTCTCAAACATGACATCACAGTCCTCATCTAAGCTACTAAAATTATTATTATTATTATTATTATTCAGGATACATTGTTAAGACATTAGACATTAAAAAGCTCTAATCTGGGGACCCATTTTTCATAGGGTGTTTTCCTGCCTAATTCATGCATGACTTCAGTTGTTTAACTTGTACTTCCATTTACGTCTTGTTTGAAAGGCAGAGCATTTCACGACTGAGTGACTTTTATGTCTGGGGGCCTGTGTTTGAACTCATGAAGTCAATGGCTGCATTCCAGATGTCTTGAGAGGAAAAAAGAATATGTAGATTTGTACGTAATTTTTGGCATGCAATCATAGGCATATAGTCAAAAGACTTATTGTTAAGAGAGTCTTTATGGTAAATCTAGGTTCTGATCTACAAAGGGGTTCTGATGTATAAAGGGTTGTTGGATGATGTAAGCTGAGAGCAGTAGCCTAAATCCAAAGAGAGAACTGAAAACTGGCCAAAAATAGACTAATATTTTTCTGTAAAATGTAGAAAAAATAATTAGATATTGGCATTCTGCATATAGTGGGAGTTTATTCTGAACTTAAGTGTCCTTTTAAAAGTACAATATAAATATTGGGATCTCAGGTTGCTTTTTAGAAATAGGAAATATTTAGCAGATCCCAACCAATTGTGAAATTGATGTAAAAGTATCCAATGCTTTTATAAGTAAGCAATATAATAACTACTTTCTCATTATTTAACCATAAAGCATCTACTAAAGGATTTGTGTTGCAAAGCCATTAACATATTTTAAGTAAATAATTTGGAAGGAATATGAGATTGACCATGTGTGTTTACAGTAATGTTTGCAAATAAAATACTTTTTATATGTACCATTTAACCATGTGGAATAGGGAAAAAAATGCTGCAGATATTTGTGTTCTGGCTGCTAAATTGCATGTTGTTTTTTATCTATCTATCTATCTATCTATCTATCTATCTATCTATCTATCTATCTTTTTTTAACAATATGGTGTACTTAGAAAGGTAGTATCTTTATGTAATTTTCCTGTTAGTTACAAATGGCTAAACTAATGTGTTTTGAGTAGCTAGATTTAGGCAGAGCTTGCTGAAGATGGTGCTTGCCTGCAATAGGAGATGCATATTTTCATTCTGGCTCAATAGACTCTTTCTGCTTGATGGTGGAGAATGTATTGGCAGCTACATCTTCTAAAACTGAATTCCAATAGGACTTGCATGTCCTAGTAGAAAGTACTTTGTCTTTCTGTCATTTTTTTCCCTGCCATGTGTAGAATAGTAGATTTCATCATAAGTCAAATTATCGGTGCATTTTACTTGCATAAATAAACAGATTTATATTCTTAGAATCACAGAATCATAACATTATTTGAACTGGAAGGGACCTTGAAGTTTCCTTCAAGAGCTGCCAACCCCCCTGCATGGACAGGGACACCTCCCACTAGATCAGGTTGCTCAAAGCCTTATCCAGCCTTGAGCACTTCCAGGGATGGGACTTCCACAACTTCCCCGAGCAATGGGTGCCAGTCAGTGTCTCATCATCCTCAAAGGAAATAATTTCTTCCTAATATGTAAGCTAAATCTACCCTCTTCCAGTTTAAAACCATTACCCCTGGTCCTATCTCTAAGTGCCGTTGTAAAAAGTTCCTCCTCAGCTTGCCTGTAAGCCCACTTCAGGTACTGGAAGGCTGCTGTGAGGTCCCCTCGGAGCCTTCTCTTCTCCAGGCTGAATAGCCCCAACTCTCTCAGCGGGTCTTCATAGGAGAGATGCTCCAGCCCTCTAATCATCTTCATGGCCCTTCTCTGGACTTTCTCCAGGAGCTCCATGTCCTTCCTATGTTGAGGGCTCCAGAATTAAGCATATATAATGTATTATAATAATATTAATAATTTTAAATATTATTA
>NW_009953721.1:1266591-1273951 GCF_000747805.2 Chaetura pelagica | reverse complement strand
TTCGAATTTATAATAATTTTAATAGTTTTAAAATAAGCTATATAGGAAATACCTCAAAAGAATGGGTTTTCCTAGGAGTATTGGTCAAATACCGATACCCTCACAAGAGATTATGGAAGGAAATAGGAAGAAAGTTTGGACGGAAGATGACAAGCCTATTACTGCACTCTACTTGATCTTAAGATAAATTATTTTAATAATATAAGTGAAAAAAAAAGAAAAAAAAAAAAAAACTAAACCAAAAAACTGGGAAATACAGCCAAGTAAGATTTTTTTTTTCATGGAACTATGTCCGTAGTGTATTTTTTGAAATGCCCAATTCATGAAAATGCTGTAAAGGGCCATCTTTATCTTCTTATCCCTCTTTAATTCATATGGTTTTCATCTTTTCACCTAATTTAAGCTCATGTTTGGAAAGTCTTGCCCCACCTTTCTCTCTACTAGAAACATTAGCCCAAAAGCTACTCATTTGGGGTATGGTCTTTGGGGTTCTTTTCAGACTTTGAGGATAGGGATCATCTGGGTTTGTTTTTTTATTTATTTTTAACCGTAACGCTAGAATTGCTAGAACTGTAGGGAAGAAAAGGGGATTTTTCTACTACGATAACATCTGTGTCTACTGATTGTTTCTTGCTTTATGCTTGCAAGATGAAATGGTACAACATCTCTATTTTTTCAGCAGCATATCTCTGTTTAAACAAGGTTAAACGTCAATTCTTTGAAGCAAGAAGAGTCTTTTTGTCTGTTTACATATCACTAGTCCAGTTGAGTATTGCTGGAAATGTCTACATGCAGCCCTGTTGTAATAAATGTCACTTTCAACCTTGTATAGTTAAAACAGACTGTACAAACAGATAATTCATACAATATTATATACATCACTTTTTAAATCTAACTTCTGCTTTTTCTAAGATTTTTCAAACCGTGAGTCTTCTGTTGCATGTAGTATACTGGTTTTGGACACTTTCTAAGTATCAAATGTTGTTATGGTGCTAATAGAATGAGCATGGTTTGGTTTTGGTTTTGTTTGTTTTGTTTTGTGTTTCCTGTTGTGGGGTTTTTTAAGTAATATTTCAGCCCTGTGGCAACTCCATCTATGGTTAGAACTAAGAAGCTTTTGTTTAAGTAGCAAAATTATTGTCTAGATTTGCCTTTCTTACAGCTTTTTCTTTCAGAAAGCACGTGTAGAGCATGGGTTTGTGTAGTGACTGTGGCAGAAATAGTAGTGGTACCTTCTCATTGAAATATTTTAAAAGAGGATGAAAAGAGGTGTCTGCCTCTGGAATGTTTTGTTCTTGACTAATTTTTGGAAAGTGTCCAACTTCATCTTCCACAGTGACCTGTGTCTGAGATAAACCATATCACCCAGAGTCACACAGATTTGTGAGAGAAGGATGCTGCTGTTTTGAAAATTAATTCTTCCTAACTAAGTTTAATTTTGAGTCTTACTGTTCTGGGGATCCAAACTTTGTTTTATGCTCAGAGGGCATGGCATGTTTAAAGTTATCTGGAGTGCTATCATTATTCTTAGCAAAATATGTGATGGCATTATTATTTACATAACTAAACTAGGACCACAGTTAAAAGACAAAACAGAACGGAATCTGAATCAGAAACTGAGACCTGAAAGGAAGGAGAAATAAATATTTGAATAACAGATTATAGAGCAATGTAGAAAAAACATGAAGGAATGTAGAAAAAAAAAAAAAAAAAAAAAAGAGGAAAAGAAGACATTTCCAAAGAGAAAACAGCACAGAGAAGGCAGCAGAGGTATTGAAAAGATTAAGTGGAATGCTTAAATGTTTTCTTTTCAGAGGGAGAAAAGAGCAAGAGAAATCAGCTCTTGTAGAAATATATTTTGCGTTAATGTGTTGTTTGTTGCAGGCATGTTGATATTGAAACACCAAAACAGATAAACTAACTAGAATGAAACAAGAAATTATAACACACCTATATAAGAGCAAGGAAATATTAATGGTGCTTATATGTATGTCTAGACTGTATTATTTCTTTATTCAGCAAGATTAAAAACCCTTATAGAAGCTACGTGGGTGAAACCAGACAACTCATGCACTGAAGGAAGTAGCTAATGCTGATAACTGAAAGAGGTTACATTTTCTCCTGGGAAGAGAGCATGTTTTCCATAGAAAAATACTCTGACTTTCTTCAGATCAACTCTGCAAATAAGACTATGGGAATAATTAATAAAATTGTTAATTTTACCACTAAAGTCTATTTTAAATATCTTAATCAAGATGTCAATACAAATATTTGTGTGATTGCAAATTAGTTTGCTATACAGCAACCTGAGTTTAACTGTTCATCTTTCTGAGAGCAATGACAAAATGTGTCAAAGAGACTAATAACCTTCCCATTGTTACATCCCCCTCAGCAGCATAGGTACCTTTTCAATCATACTAATTGTTCTGCATTTAAGCTAATAATACTAATCATTGTTTCCAGTCTCTTCTTACAGTGAAGGCTAGACTGCTTCTATTTCAGCTCTAAAGTCCTTGCTTGTCCAAAAACCTTCCCCTTTCCCCATCAGTTAATTTATTAAAACATTAATCAGGAGCCCTGAGGAGAAGGATCTGGGAGTAGTACTAGATGAGAAGCTCAACATGACCTGCTAGGGTGCACTGGAGCCCAGTTGTGTGCTGGGCTGCATCAAAAGAAGTGTGGCCTGCAGGGCCAGAGAGGTGATTCTGCCCACTACTCTGTTCTGGTGAGACCCACCTGGAATACTGTGTACAACTATAGAGCCCTCAGCACAGGAAAGACATGGAGTTGTTGGAGACGGTCCAGAGAAGGGCCACAAAGATGATTAAAAGGCTGGAGCACCTCTGCTATGAAGACAGGCTGAGAGAGTTGGGGCTGTTCAGCCTGGAGAAGAGATGGCTCCAGAGAGATGTTACAGTGGCCTTCCAATACTAAAAGGAAGCCTACATGAAAGATGGGGAGAAACTTTTCACCAGAGAGGTCGGTGATAGGACAAGGGGCAATGGTTTTAACCTGAAAGAGGGTAGATTTAGGTTAGACATCAGGAAGAAAGTCTTTGCCATGAGGGCAGTAAGGTGCTGGAATCAGTTGCTCAGGGAGGTTGTGGATGCCCTCTCTCTGGAGGTGTTTAAGGCCAAGTTGGATGCGGCTTTGTGCAGCATAGTCTAGTGTGAGGTGTCCTTGCTCATGGCAAGGACGTTGCCTTAGATTGGTGTACACTTTGCTGAGTGAAAAACTGGCTGACTGGATGGGCCCAAAGAGTTGTGCTAAATGGAGCTAAATCCAGTTGGTGACCAGTCACCAGTAGTGTTCCCCAGGGCTCAGTGCTGGGGCCAGTTCTGTTTAATATTTTAATCAATTACCTGAGTGAGGGGATCGGGTGAACCCTGAGTAAGTTCACAGACCAAGTTGGGAGGGAGTGTTGATCTTCCTGAAGATAGGAAGGCTCTAGAGCAGGACCTGGACAAGCTGGGTTCATGGGCCTAGGCCAAGTCTAGAGAAATGGAGGCTGAGAGGAGATCTTGTTCTCTACAACCACCTGAAAGGAGGTTGTAGTGACGTGGGTATTGGTCTCTTCTCTGAAGTAACAAGCAATAGGACAAGAAGTAATGGGCTCAAGTTGCACCTGGAGAAGTTTAGATTATATATTATAAGAAACTTCTTCACTGAAAGGATAATAAAACACTAGAATAAACTGCCCAGAGAGGTGTTTGCATCATCATCCCTGAAGGTGTTTAAAAGATATATAGATATGGTGCTTAGGAACATGGTTTAAGCACTAGACTTGATAGAGTTAGGTTAATGGCTGGTAGAGTTATGTTATGGTTGGACTTAGTCTAAAAGGTTTTTCCAAGGAGAGCAATTCTGTGATTTTGTTATTCTGTTATACTGTGACCTTTCTGTTAGTTACTTGTTTATACAGTTTGAATGTCTTAAATTCACCTGGCCTATTCCTACTTCAGAAGTTGAATTATGATCCCTACATAGCTTATAAAATTGTACTTAATATTGGTCTAAAATACTATTAAAATACTATTAAATGTTAAATTGTATTAAAATCTTATTATGTTAAACCAGTGCACACTCTGTAGGAGCAACATCTAGAAAGAAGTCATAAGAAAGTAAATCCCAAAATTAAAAAGTGCAGGAAGGACTCACAGAGGGTAAAATGCTGGCATAAAATAAGATGAGGGGGTCTAAGAGGGAGCACAGCCCAGGAGAGGATGAATGAATGCACAGTACCTGTCTTGAGGCACTGTTTTAGCAGTGTCTGTGCATAGATATAACTACATATTAATGAACAACAGTGTAAGTCTTCATCCTTCTCATCCCTTAGAATATTCCTTAGATACTTTATGAACCTAAATGCAAGCTGACAATAATGAGCGATTGGTGTCACTAAATCCATTTTTATGTAAATTACCATATTCAGAAAGCTGTAAGGGTAGTTAATGAACCTTGCTGATGTTCTTATTAGAAATGCCTGACTTAGATCCTGATCTCCTCTTTAAGCTTTGATAATAATCATGCCTTCATAGTTTAATGTGTTTATTGTTTCCCTTCATGACACTGTAATTATAATATTCCCTCTCCTCTTTTTTTATGTTTGATTTGCCATCTCCAACTCTAACTCTTCTTGTGGATCTAATAAGAGTGAAGCAATGGTCTCTTACTATAATGGAGAAAATTCTAACAGTTTCTTCCCGCTTGATTAAAAAAAAAATAAAATAATAATCTATTGCTCACCTTAAGAAGAAGCTTTCCAGGATGTTTTGGTTCAAAACAACCTTAGATAAAATTTGAAAATAATTGTTGTGGAAAATAAATTTTAAATTAATAAGGAATGGGAAAAATTAATGACATAAAAATCATGAGAACATAATACATGATATTAATTATGCTTAAGTTGAGAACTCACTTCTCAAATCCTAAGTGAGTGTTTTCCTCTTAAGTAAATGATGACCTAGTATTGTGGAGTTCTGTCTTTTAAGTTTTACCACTGGTCTGAAACAGTAACATAAAGAAATTTTTTTTTAAGCTGTTTCTCCATATAGAAATGGATATAATACCGCTTGATTAAAAAAAAAATAAAATAATAATCTATTGCTCACCTTAAGAAGAAGCTTTCCAGGATGTTTTGGTTCAAAACAACCTTAGATAAAATTTGAAAATAATTGTTGTGGAAAATAAATTTTAAATTAATAAGGAATGGGAAAAATTAATGACATAAAAATCATGAGAACATAATACATGATATTAATTATGCTTAAGTTGAGAACTCACTTCTCAAATCCTAAGTGAGTGTTTTCCTCTTAAGTAAATGATGACCTAGTATTGTGGAGTTCTGTCTTTTAAGTTTTACCACTGGTCTGAAACAGTAACATAAAGAAATTTTTTTTTAAGCTGTTTCTCCATATAGAAATGGATATAATACTAAAGGTCTTTTTTTTTTTTTTTTTTTTTTTTTTTTTTTTGTTATTTTGAGATACATAAATGAGCTATATAGAAGCTACTCTTATATGATGAAATGTTTTCACATTTCCAAGGTTCTAATACAGCATGGGTTGACCAAGAAGCTACAACTGAACACATCACCACTCCAGCCCCTGGAATTGTTTGCAAACAACTGATAAATAATATGTCTGTGAACAGACCTTTAAGCTGGTTTTGTGACTGTACTTTGAGCCTTTATTTACAGATAAATGCATTTATAATACATGCTGCAAATGAGTTGATAAATACAGCTATTCTAAAAATAAGCAAACTTCAGATTCTGGCTTGAAATAAGTGGGGAGTGGAAATAACTGCTTAAGAAGTTTTTTATTGCTTTTTTTGATAGATTTATTAGCAGTTCTTGAACATAGATAACTTCTATCTCCAGATATTTGTGCTTTCTCAGATCTGTGCTCACTTATCAGAGTTTTTAGCTCAGATAATGTGGGACAGCTAGAATCAGTATGTTGATCTGCATTCTTTATCTCCACTGGAGTTCTACCCTTCTTTCATTTTAAGCAATTTCCTGAAGAAAAGAAGGAATTGCAATATGGTGGAAATACGAGTCTTAGTGGAGGCAGTCTCCTCTGCTATCAGCCAGGTGGACAACAGGAAATGTGCAGACATTCACAAGTTTTGCAGTGTTCCCTGTGTCAAATGTGTGGAATGAGTAATTATTTAAAGTAATAAGACATTCTTTCCTATTCTCTGTCCTTCTTTCTGTCTGTAAATCAGTCCCCTTAGGCGGGGCTTTAATGGAGAATGAACAGGACCACTATGTCTGTGGTTCAAAATTCTAAAGTTCCCTGGGATAGCAACACTGAGATTCTTGGATAACATCTGTGTCTTGAGACATCTGTGAGTACAATAAACTAAACTACTTGCTGCAGGGTGGGGAGGAAAGATTATACAGACATGGCTAGCTAGCTCTGCAGTAGTACAAATTCATGTGCTCTGATAGAATTTTTTTTCCTCAGATGCCTTTTGTTCCTGCAGATAGCTGTGGCTAATATTGTTGTTTATTTGTATTCAAAGCAAACCTAAACAACTAAACTGTATCTGCCAGAAAGCAAATGTTCTCTTCTTTCTCTATCCATCCAAACAGTGACATTTATTTCAGCAGCCTCTTTGATGTCTGTTCCTTTAGCAGAGTGTTTTATAACTCAGGTTAATTGGGGACATGGTCTATGGTTGACTCAAGAGTTGATTTAATAAGATTATGTTTATTAAATTGATTAAAGAACTGTATGGCCACATAATCGACTATGAGAATGTTGTTTGTGGTATTAGAAATGGATTAAGATACACTCCGACAAATTAAATATTTTGTACAACAAGTTGTATTTGTGGTAAGTAGTCCTGCTAGTTTTCATGTGTGCTTTTTTTCATTTGCATTTGTGCATGTCAGAGAGCAGCAGCTTCAGGATCTCCTTTGCTTGAAGATAATATGTGATAATTTTTCCACCTGGAAACTGCTTGTTATGCAGCAGTGTGGTAGTGCATCAGTGGTGGAAATCAGGCAGGAATTCCCAGAGTGTCCATAACACGGGGTCGGCAAGCATACCACAGGCAGTCAGCATGCCTGCAGGGAGCTGTTGGCAGGACCTGTGTGAAGATGTTCTACCCTGCTTCAGTTGTCTAACTCTGTGTGGATCCTGAAATTCACTGTGGACAGGGGAGTATTTCGTTACTGCTAAACCCCTATGCAGAGCTGGTATGAAGAGAAGCAGGATGATTCATGGAAAACAGTTATGATAGATTGTAAGGAACAGATCTTCCTTAGGACCATTTGAGACAGTTTTATTCACTTCATCTTACTGAATTTCTGGTTCTTCTTGTGCAAATCTGTGCTTTTGCAGGGTCTTTC
>NW_009953721.1:1231007-1266461 GCF_000747805.2 Chaetura pelagica | reverse complement strand
CCCTAGTTTTATGTTTTCATATTTCTATACAAAGACACAGGTTCTATCTCAGTAAAGAGGCAGACTTATTTCAAACTGGAACACCAGTCCTAATGTTCTCCTTTTATGACAACCCAACAATATCTAGAAATTTAAAAGCAATCTAAAAAATTAAGTATTTGATGGATTATTTTTTTTAGCTCTGAATTTATTATTAGCATTGACAAAAATTACTACACAGAAAGAGTATGCCAAAATATTTTTGGAAGCCTGAGGAAGTATTGAAGGTGACATTTCATTTAGAAATTATTGGAGCAATTATCAGACCAATTATTGGAGCCAAATTATGAGGTTCAATTATAAAAAATAGTTTTGCCATAAAATGGTAAACTTTACGACACTCTCCATTTGATTTATTATGGCTAATGTTTTAATTTTGATGCTAGAAAATGTGCATTAGGAACTACTTGAAGTTTTTATTCAGTAAGATGGAAATAGCTTTTTTGAAACACTGTAGAATGATCATGTTTCATAAATTGATTTCAAAAGTATGAAGAAATACAAGTGGCCAAGATTAAAGATCTCTGACTAGGATATTAAAAATAAATAAATAAATAATTGAAAAGCTAACCAGAATTTTAAAAAAAAGCAGGCAGCAGACTCTGAAATGGTAATCAGGGGCTTTTGTGTGACTAAGAGCTATTGTGAGTTTCTCAGTCAAGTAGAGAATTAGGAGAATTTTACTCTCTACTTTTTGAATATCTGCTTGATTAAAAAGAGAGTTTTCAGGTTCATTGTCTCTATATAAAACTAGGGAGAATGGCCATGAAATTTTGCCACTAGGAAATAGTAAAAACTAGTGGCTGATGACTAACAAGGTCTCAAACATCTTAAACCAAAAGTGGACACAGAGACTATAATGGTGCATTATCAAGTCTTCTGCGTGTAGAACTCAATAATTTAAGTAGGTCATGCATGGAAGCCTCTCATGCCTGAGTTTTTCTGGCAGTCACCAATCACAAATTGTCTCTGTTAACTTTTATAATACTTAGGAAGCTGGTAAATGATAGTGTGTCTAGTTAGAATTCTCAGAACTGTATGAATAGTATTATCCTTCGAAATTGTAGTCTACACCTTAAATGTAGTCTACATCTTTAGACAAGCTGAGGCCACAAGGCAGATGCAGAGCCTGAGGACTTCCTTCCAGTCTGTTCCACACAGGATCTGCAGAGAGTACTCCCCAGCCTGCCATGTGTATGCCCACACTGCCTAAAAACTGTATGTGTTGAAACAAACTCTGGTATCTAAAATATCAGCACATCACAAATTGGAAAATGCTTATTGTTTTTTTTAAACAGCAACTGTTTCAATAAGCAAATATGTCAAGGCCAGAGCTTTGGAGACAATGCAGGTATTTCCAAATTACTCCAGTGTCAAAAACATACAGACTGGTCAGGAAGGTAGGAAAAGTCAAATAGCGTGCTTAAGTCTTTACTTTTTATTTTCTTACAATTCTTTTCTTCCCAGTGTGATATCCTCTTTGCTGCTTGGTAAAATGGTATAACAGGTGTAGTTTTGGAGAGCTGCTACCATTTGCCTTCAAAGATAGTGTTGTTGTATTTTTGTTATTGCTTTTCCTTGTTTTATTGCACAGCTTTTTTTTTTCTTTGCTTTTTTTTGGGGGGTGTTTTGTGGTTTTTTTGGTGTTTTTGTGCTTCAACGTTCATGCTCCAGACATAAAATCGTGGACTATGAACTGGTAAGTGAGCTGCCACTCAGAATTTCTTCTGTCTTGCTACATATTATGCAATTACTTTTTCTTAGAACCCTCATATCTACCAGGTTTAGCTCTGCTGGAAAAGTCATGAGCTTACGATATCTTAATAGACTCTAAAATTCCTATAATGTAGTATGTTCAATCCTTTGAAATCTTTCTATACTATCAATGTCATAATAAATCTTTGTTGTCTGTTGTCCATTTTGCAAGAAGCTTAATTTTTTTTTTTTAAAAAGAGGATTTTAGCCCATAATATTTTTATTTCCTTGTTCCTGCACAACACATATGAAACATATGCTCATGAGTTACAGGAACTAATTTAAATTATAATGTTTTCAGTTGGCCAACATCAAATAAACTTAAGGAGTAAACATCAGTGCAACATGCTAAACAAGCTATGAAGGGCAGCTGAGTGTGAAGATGATTATCAGGGGATAGGGTTTATGAATACTGGGCAAGTAAACCAATCTACCTTTGGATAATAATGTAATTTTCTGATGCAATATGCTGCATTACTTCTCCCTTAGCTCTGATCCTGCTGCTTTCTTTCAGTTATATTACCCATTTGCTGCACTCAGTTTCTGAACCATTACTGGCTAGTGCAAAGACCATCAGACTGTGTGCGTGCATGTGCACATGCGCACACTACTGCTGGTATTAGTTGTCTCAGTTGGTTTAGATGTTCACTAAAATCAGAGGCCACTAAACTGCTTGGAAACTGGGGGACATGTAAGGAAATGAATATTTTTTCTCTTTGTAGCAGAGGTATAAATGTTGCTACAGTGCTTAATCAGAAGAATTTTTGTTGTATTTGTCAACTTGTTTTAGTTTAAATTTTTGTAGAGTGTACTTAACGATTAGGCATTTAGAGGAATCTATTAACACTGTGCATGATTTCTGCAATACAACATTTTGTAGCCAAGCATAAAGGCACTGTAAGATAGTACAGAAGGATTTTATAAGATTTTGCTTGATATACTTTTCTGCAGAGTCTTCAACTGGAATGTAAATCTAACCCACATTTTAAGCTGTTTTACTTACAGTGGACACATTTTCTATCAGTGAGAAAAGTGTTTGTGAAGATGTGCATTTATTCAGCTCTTTTCATCTAATGAGCTCTGTAAGCTTTCGGGGCCCAATTATTTAGCATTTGAAGTCATTCTTTCCAGCTTAATTTTACAGATTTGTGAGTCAAGACTGACATACTCCAAATAGATTGCAATGTGTTTGGGGGAGCAATGGGGATTTCAGACCAATGATGTACATCAGCAGTAACTTAGCTTTAGTAACACAGAAAGAGAGGCACTGGGTCCATGATGAGATTACAGCCTGTTTTGTTTTTTTCATATGCTTTCTGATAACAAACCATTAGTGTGACTAAAATGAGTAATGTACTGAAAGCCAGTTCCAAACTCCATGCTTTCCAATACTTACGGGGTATGCAACTAAGAGAAAATATTAAGAATCCTGACTGAAATTGAGGATGCAGTGCTAGATATAGGAAAAGCAGATTAGGTACCCCAGGCAGGCCATGTTTCAGCAAGCCATTTTAACTGCAGCAGCAGTAAATGCTGGATCCAGCCATCCCAGGGAAAGAATGCAAAACTTGCTTTTCTCACTTATGGAGGATTCATCAGCACTCTCTCTGTGTCATCTGGGAAGGAGCTCCCTTGCACAAGTACCAGCTCAGCCCTGAACAACTGATTGCCTGCACTATCTAACACAAACAATTAATTACCTTTCACAGTAAAGTGTCACTCTCCTTTGCTGGCTGCAAATATAGAATTTCCCAGAGAAACTTCATAGATTTGGTACCCACAGGGACCAGTGAAGAATTAATCTAACATCACATGATCAGTGAAAGAAAAAAGCAGGTTCCTCCCCTGTAACAAGCCAGGTTGCAATCTTTCTCATTATTGCATAGTAAGGAACAATATTTAATGTTTATATCTTTTATATCCATGGGTCCTTTTTGTATACAACCTTGCTGCCTCCATAGACCATCTGGAAGTATTTTAACACACACTGAATTTTACCTGATTTGCAACACCATGATAGTTTCATTTGATAAACATTCACCAGTATGTGAACTGTAGTTCATGCTGTTAAAACCTATCATGCTGTTCTCTAGCACTTTTCCTTTGGGGATAACCCAAAGGATTATTAAGCTCTTAGGGAGGGAGGGTGTTTGCTGTCAATTTTTTTTCTTTATGGAAAGACCTTGCACCTCTTTTTTTCCATCTGCTGAGCTGACATTACTGATAACTCCCTAGAAGGTAGATTGCACTGTTTTAATTTTGAATCCTCCTTTTGCACAGTGGTGTGTCAAAAGGGTACAGATTAGGATCCAGCATAAAGTGGAGTTTTTGCATTTTAAAGTGGATTTTTTTCTAGTGAAGAATGTTGTTTTGTTGTGTTGTGTTGTTCTGGTGTAGTCCAAAAACTAGTGGACACTGCAGGTCATGTCTTCTGTGTTAACTCTTCTGGGCGTGACAGGGCAGTAATGCTCACCCTGTGTTGCTCAGTGATCAATGATTTCAGTTCATTAGGCAAGATTCCTTTATCCCAAGCACTGCAAACGGAAGTCAGTCCTCAATCACTATAGAGATATTTGTTTGCCTTATTCCTTATTCACTCTAACTATGAAAAATAAGTCTGCTTGAGAGCACACAGCAGTGTAATTGACTCTATGGAGCAGCTGTTGTAGGGGTTTTGCCATAAGAAATCATATTAGCCTTCCTTTTAAACTTGTTTGAGGTAATAGGTAATTGTTAACATTGAAAATTCATGCATTAAAATATCTTTAGAAAACCCCAAACAATCCATACAATATGGAGCTTGACAATTAATAACAAACTTCTATAATACAAGTTATGTCCACTTTTTAAAGCGACTTACAAAGGGGAGGAAGCAATGTTAATTCCTTACCTTCTATTTCTCCTTGTATTTTGTAGGCAGTCTAAAAACAGGGAGGAGGTTTGTTTTTTCTAAGCAAGATTAAGCACAAGTTACTGAAAAACTTCTATTATTATTATTATTGCTGTTTTTAATAAATAGATGTGCTATTTTTCATTATCAGTGCTGCCAAAAATGAGGCCACTTCCTGGAAATACTAGTTCTTTCAGTGGCTGAACCGGGTGGTTTTGGTCTGTTTATTCTCATTTAGATTGAATGCATTTTAACACATATGTGGGTGTGTTTTTATTTTTAGGTGTGGAGGTAGAGTCTACAGTGAAATATGCTTTTTAGAAGTTTATGGGACACACCGTGACAGTGTTGGATCTTGGTTTGCCCTGCTTTTTTAAATTTTTTCAGCTGAAACTGTTCTTTTTCCACAAACATTATTAATCCAGAAGAAGACAGTTAAACTAATCCAGAATTACCCTTCCTTCAGAAGTCAGGTTCCTTTGGTATAGTCTACAGAATATTGTTTTTAGTGATGGGTACTGGCACCTTACACATTCTTCATAGTAGTCCAAGATGACGAAAGTTACTTGTCTACATGCATCACAGATCAGTTTCTGTAAGACATAATAAGCAAACAGCAGAGGAAGTGGAAAGAGGCAGCTTCTCTCTTTTTTGAAAATTCATGGAGTCAAGTGAAAAAACTTGGCTGCACTAATCTTCATAACATGCAGTAAGGGCTGAGGAGTGCATTGTGAAATATTTACTAGACTTACCTACAAATAAATACTGCTTAAAATAAATTACAGAAGGAAGCATAGTCCAAATTAAAACAAACTAGTTTTTGGGTCTTTGCGTAAGTGCTTCTCATTACTACTTAGTTTTTGGGTTTATTTCAAGCTTGCCAGCTGTATTTAATAACTAAGCCACAGGGGCTAGGTGCAACATGTATGTACAGATCCAGCTACAGCACAGGAAAAATGTGTAGGGTTCAGGATAACTAATTATATCCTTATACTTGCTCGTTATGGTCAAATATAAGGCTAAATAGGACTAAACTGCAATGTGGCTGTCCAAAACAGAATATTATTTGTTCTCTTTAGAGTTAGTTGTTGTCAAGTACACCCATTTAGCTCGCTGATTCAGTGTAGACCAACATGATTACATTTTATAGTAAGCACCTGCCTGGATGAAATGGAAACTAATGACCCATTAGAACTGTGATGTCTAAATCCCAAGAGGATTTTTGTTCATTTAGTTAGGCCCAATTTACATAAAAATTTAAATGAATATTTTTCCATAAACAGTTTTGATAGTCTTCATATCTGTTCATATTACATAAATATCCAAATGCCTTAATCCTGTGCACATCCAAACACATAAATGCCCCTGCTTCTTAAAGTTCCCATACAGTGCTGTAAAGTGTCTTGTAGCTGATTTAAACAATACACCTTTCTTTTGGCTGCACTTTCTAAAAATATTTTTGACACCAGGTTTCTAAGTTTCGTGCTGTTAAGAGGGTGGAGGGACTCACTGAAAGTCTAATTCTACCCATTATGATCTTGCTTCCCAGTTTATTCCATTTTAGAAATGTTATTTGATCTGGAAAATCATTCTGTAACCTTCAGATTACTGTTGTGTGACTTCTGCAGAAGAGGAGTTACCAATGCATTAAATTTGAATTAGCTTTGAGAAATCATGCAGATGTATGCACAGAACATTACAGCAATGCTGTCTCCAAGGCACAGCAGAATTGCTTTTATGCACTTTTAAAGAATCACTTGAGCAACCCTTAAACTGCACACATGATGAAGCTGAACCAGCATTTTTAACTTGGGGGGAAAAAAAGAGAAAAAAAGAAGAAGAAGAAAAAAAAAAAAGAATGCATATACAAGTATACAGAGCAAATGTAGCTTTGAGAGTTGTCTTTTAGGGAAATATGATCACAAACAGGCTGCTGCTGAGTGGGACATTTGGGCTCAGACCTGTCGTATTGGAGAACAGTACTGCACATACTGCAGAAGTGTCACTTAAACTAATGATTATGAATTATGCAGAGGGCCACATCCTCTTAGTTACAAGTCATTTCCACAGTTTCCCTTCATACTGCCTAGCCTAGTTCCCCCCTTTTTTTTTTTTTTTCTTCTTTTAGTGCAGCTAGCAAATAACACACAGAGTGAGTGCCAAGACCTTTATTTATTGACATTTTATTTTCTTCCCATAACTTCAAGTCAGTAAAATGACTGAACAGTTGGTGGGAGGAGAGGAGGGAAGGGAGCCAGATGCTATTGGTGAAGTAGGAAAAACCTCCCTTCAATTTGGTAGGTCATTTAGCAAAGTAGGACAGTAGAAAGCTGTAGAAACTGTGTTTTGCTGCAGGGTTCGAATCCGAAGCATTTATTTCAAAAAGATCAGTTCTGCACCACCCCAATTTGGAAAAAAAGGCTACAGTTTGGCATTTATTTTAAAAGTATTGCCTTTTTGGAACCACTAACCTGCCCGCACTGGGGTACATCACCCTTTCCTGCCTCCTTTGTGCTAACTAGAAAATCTACTGCATGGAGGAATAGGAGTGCCTTCATGGTTCATGGAGCCACTGTGGACCAGGATCTGTGGCATGTATGGCAAATATGTTCTCTGGCATGGCTGGGTATACCTTACTTGTACTCAGCACTGAATGGGAACACATTGTGCTTGGAGAGCAGCAGCTAAGGAGCAAGCTATGTCAGCCAGGATGATGAGGGACTACTCAGAGAAGAGTGCAAGGGAGGATGTTTTCCTGTGGAGGGACTTTGCCTTTTTCCCACTGACACTAAGTAGTAAGGGGAAGGCCAAGAGCAGTGTTCTAGACTAGAGGGTTCCTTCCTCACAAGCACTGAAGGAGGAAAAGAACTATTAGATAGAAAGATACCTGCTTTTCTTAAGATGTATATATCTCCTTTATAGCCTTTGTTTAAAAGTTAGTTAATGTATCAGAAAATACATTTCATTCCTTGGCATTACAGAGAGCTCCCCAAACAGTAACACTTGACTGTAAAACTTTCCTGTAAATATCTTTCAGTTTGGTTTCCACTAGAACTTGAGAAAAAAAATTCAGGAAGTTTAAGTGTTTCTATCTGTAGCATGCAATCAGGAAAGAAAATAAGCAGGGAATATATCCCAAAGCTTTTCCTCCTTGTTAGCATGTTTAATATTAATATTTGGGAACAAAATGTTACATAACACTCTAGGAAAAGTTCTGTCTTGTGAGAGTGTCTAACAAGTAAGTTATATTAGATTTATAAGGTACTTACACTCTCTGATGTCAAAACATTAAAAAAAAATACTCAATGCTCTTAGAACCAAGTCAATTAAAGGGATTCCTGCTCTTTGTGCACAATGAAGAACTGACTCTTCCATCAGCAAAAGCTTGCACTAATGTACATTCTTGAGTGTGTTCTCAGATGAATATATTTGGGCTATCTGCAGGGAGGATAAGGAGCCCTGGTAACCCTCCAAGATGTAAACATGAGGGCTATTAGTTGGGATAGCCTACATAATGCAAAATGTGGGATAGAACAAGAGGCTTGTGGCAGCTTTTTAGCATCTGTCTACCTTAAGAAAACAAACCAAGCCAAAACAAAAACAAAATAAAAAAATATTTAAAAAATAAACACATATTACCTCTACCTCTTGTGGAACATCATCTGGATCTTTTTAAAGAAGACTTACTGTACAAAATATTAAAAAATGCTGTTGACATTTAACAGGCCATCTGTGACCAAGCTTCCAGTTTCCCTGAAGTGAATAGAACATATATTCACCCACCTTTGACCCTAATCCACCCTCTATTTCTGTTCTGCTTTTTAAAACTCTTTTGTGTTTCTGGTGCTATTTTCAAACAAGAGTCACAAGTGTGACTCTTGTGTGTGCTTCAACACACACTGTTGCAAACTGGAACACATGGATGGCAAAGACAAAGAATGCAACAGGCGCATGTAGTTAAAAAGAATCAACCTGGATGGCAAACATAAGTTGATTTGTTCCTGTTTTCTGTGCCTAAATCGGATATAATCAGTTTCTTGCAGGTGTCAGCTGGAAGTAAACCAGAAAATAACAGATTATGAGGTACAGACAGAAGCACAAGTGATGTGCTAAGTAATGGGGCATTGCATGCTATATTCTGTTTTTTAGTAGCTTTAGGCCTAGGGTAGACTGAGTATACTGGGGATTACTAGGGTCTCTGTATCCAGAAGACCATAATCTGAGATTTTTTTTACTGTTTGCTGTTAGCTGCTGTGATTGTAATGGGTTAAAATACCTAGGGATGCAGTAAAACACTCTTCTAAATCCTCTTCATACTGACTGACAAAAAGTGCTTTATCCACAAAATACTTTTCATTTCCATCCTGGGGTTTTTTGTTTGTTTTTTTTACTGAGGAGTTTATTCTCAGCTGATATTCAGGTTAAATGAATGAAAACACTATTGGCATGCTGAAAGAACTGCATATTCAGGTTATGAGGTGACAAAAAACATATGTGAAAATATGCAGCAAGTAGAAAGGGATGGTGTGGTTATATTTATTTCCTAGAAGAGTGATAACAAGCAGGATGCCTTGCTCCACCATGGACTGAAGTTTAGTGAAAGCAAGAGACTGATATTTTATTTTTATGCACACTGACTCTTTGATGCTGCATTTATGTTAGGGTATGGATCATGGTTATCTATGGTTATTCCAGAGGACTCCAGTATGCTGATATTCTCTGGTCAGGGAACTTAAACTATTATCAGCTTTTGACAGTAAATTTGAAAAAAAAAAAAAAAAAAAATTAAAAGTGTGTTTAAAAATAAAAACAGGAAGTTTGATTGTGGTAAAATACAGCATGTGTGTATATGTATATAAATAGGGAGCTTAGCAGAAATCCCTTAACTGTTATTATCAATGTGACTTGGTGTGTGGTTAGGTCATCTTATGATTTGATGTTGTGCATTCCTTCATTGATACAATGAAGAATTTGAAATGGAAAAGAGACAGAGATATCATGCTTCCCTTGTCTTGATGGCAGAGAAATGGACCATGTAGTGTAACTGATCACTTCGATCCACAGTGGAAGCAGATGATTGTAAAGTGATCTACTGAAGAACTAATAGAGGCTTTTACATGTATTTTGGGTTTCTGACTACTGGAAACTAGGTACAATGTTGAAGACTAGTTATCTGAGTCCTCATCAGCAGGTCTGCCTATGACAGGGGCCTTTCCTTTCCCTTCCAGGGAAGTGTAGGACTGAGAATAAGAAATTTGATTGGACAGTAGGGCTGAACCAGCTTTCTGCACTGGCGATAGAGCAGCAGGTTCTCAGCTGCCTCAGCCTTTCCATACCCTGAGTGACCTTGCTGGTGTGAGATGGACATAGTCTCCCTCCACCCTTTGCTTCCCTTCAGCCCCTGGCCGCCCTCCTTTGCTGCTCCACATGGTCGTGCTGTGGTGCCAGTTCTATCTGAGGCTCTTTGGGACACAGAGGGAGTGCAGCAGGCCCGGGATGCCTCTAAGGACATGGGTGAGCATGTGGGCACAGCAGCTGGAGAGCAATCCCAGACAGCCAGCAGGTGGATGGAGCAGCAGGGGGGCAACACCAGACATGTGGCAGGTGGAGAGGGCAGCCGGAGGGCAGCACCACTTTGTACTCCACCTGACATTAATTACACTTGTTAGAATCTTGTGTAGTTCTTAAGACAATTTTCAGGTGTTAAATTACAAATTATATTTGTTTAGATTATGGAAACATCTTCCTCTAAAAAGTGAAGACTTAGGAAGTAGTTGAAGAGGAGACGTAAGAAAGACAGAATTCTCCCATCCCTAAGCTATGAAATTTAACTTGGTTTTGTGGGCAGGTATGAGCTGGCAGTCCATTAATTTGCCCCTATCCATCCAGGCCTTCTAGAAAAACCCTTTAGAGAAGTAAAAATATTGCTGGCTTTCTCAATGGCTCTATTGTGTGGAGTTCCTCATTGTGGTGTTTGCTGAGATGCCCAGATGTTTATAATTAATTTACTCTGATTACTTCTAATTTCTCCTTCCTATCTGCATTATCTTGCATTTGTCAGCCTCATATATACGTAGCCCTGCTGCCTATTCATTTAGTTTTGTAAGGTCCCTTTGGACCTTCTTAGCCTTCTCTAGTGATGTCTAAATAATTGTGCTCTCTACAGGTTTTTTTTCCCTCTACTTTTTTCCCAGAAGATTAATAAAGAGAACAGAGTATTATCCTGATACGGAAACGGAGAAATCCATTGCAAACCATGATGAAAACTGACCATTATTCTTCCTTGTGTCTCTTTTTCTTTTATTGTTTTTGTTTTATTTTGTTTTGCTTTGTTGGAGGCTTTTTGTTTGCTTCCTTGGTTGGTTGGTTGGAGGTTTTATTGGTTGTTGTTGACTGAGTTCTTCAGTCTTTACCATTTTAATTTCTCAAGTCTCTCATAGGACATTTTGTCAAAGGCTTTTTCAAAGCCCAAGTAAATCATATCAATAGCGACTACATTATTGCTGTTCTCAGAGAAATCTCTTTGTTGAGAGGGATGGATTTTCCTTTCTAGAAGGTGATTTCCTGCAACATATCTTGCTCATCTATCTTTTCTATTATTTTAATACCTTTTAATTGCTTCCTGTTGACTTTCCTGATCTGAATCGAAACTTTGTATGTAACTTAGAGCTTTTTTGAAGCACCTATTTGTGAGTCCTTCTAACACTTGGATCTACAGTTCCAGACAAACTTCTTACTCTTCAGTCCCACTTTTTGAAGCCTTCTTCTATGGGCAAAATTACATTTCCAATAGATGCTTTAGTATCTTCTGCTTCTTGTTCTCTCCAGAGGAAAGTAGAAAACTTAAAATACATTTATACACTTAAAATATTTACTGGTCACAGCTGCAGTTATCTGCTAGAAGAAATTATAAAACAAGGCCCATAACCAAAAGGATTTCACTCTTCTAGGTGTCCTTTACTGCTTGCTCATACATGACCTTCCAGGATTAACTCCATTTTCTTTATTGCAAAGGTACGAAGCAGAAGGTGCTCCTTCATTCTCATGTGCTGCTGGCTACTTTCAAGGTCACATTTCTTCATTTTGTGGCTTTTGGTCCACACGCTGAAGCACACTGAAAAGTAAAGAGCTTCCTGGGTGAGAATTTCTAAATGGGCAGGTTGCTGCAAGTTCTATTTAAAGAGCAGAATAAACAGGGAGAACTGCTGGGTTGAAGACACAGGGGAGGAAATGTACAGATATTTCTTCTGCCTGCCCTGAAAGGGAAGTGAATTCTGCCTGTCCACTTCCCTCTGCCACTCCAGTGCCCAAACACAGGGCCTTGAATAGTAGTTAATAAGGGAAACAGAAAAGTGCTCTTAGAAAGGGCAGACCATGAAATGTCTGCAGCTTCCCTTTTCTAATCCTCCTTTCCTACTGGTCTTGCTCCCAGTTGTTAAGCTACAAAGGAAATGATGCATCACACTGCTCTGTGCCTTAAAGTTGGAGAATTTGAAGGAGAAAAAAAGAAAAACACTTTTGTGGTTCCATGTGAACCCTTCCTCTTTCCCAGTGAAGAGCCATTTGCCCTTACCTTACAGGGACAGCTTTTGACCTGAAGCACCGTATTTTTTCCATTTGTCTTTTGTAAAAGTTATGCTGCATTTTTATGTTTCGCCCTCCTTCCCCCAATCAATACTTTATGATCTCAACTGAAGAGCTGTGATCCCTTTCGTTCTGACACAATTTGGAAACTGCAGGTCTCACAGTTTCACTCAGATTTCATTTGTGTGCAACAGATGGATGTATCTAATTTTCTAAACCAGCACATCCCTTTTATTAAGACTGTTAAAAATGAAGCCTGTTTGTGGCTGGTGTTGCTTGACAGAATATATAGTAGGAATCTCTAAGTCTGCTTTCTGGCTGGTATAATCTGAACATGACTCACTTGACATTTCCAAAGTATTTTCATCCAAAAGGTTTCAAAAGTTTCACAAACTAATCAAACCTCACAATTCTATCTGTAATAAGATCGTGCCAGTGCACCCACTCAGCACTGTAATTGTCAACACAGCATCACATTCTAGGATATCAGATAAGTCTATATTATCTTAAAACTATAACACCAACAGAGTTAAGTGGTCTGAAAAGGTATATATGAGAGACGGAAAGTGGTCAGAATGAGGGATGACTTCTAATAGGAATACTAAAGCTGCAGCAACATTGAAAAGCCTCAGCCTTTCAATGGACTTTGCACATGTCTGGATCTGCTGTTCAGCTCCTCATCCTTAAACAGGTTGTTTAATTCCTCCTGTTCTTGTTTGCATAGGGACTGACCATAAGAGGCATCTTGACCTTTTTCATTAGACAAGCAGACCTTAAAGACAGCAGAAAATCATCCAAACCTGTTGGTATTGGCTAACAAGCCTGGATTGCTATCTCTAGTGTCTCACTGATAAGAAAACAGATCTAGAACATTTGGTAATGCTACTGCTATTACACTGTAATTTCCTCATATTGCAGGCAGGAGACAATGAGTGACTAGTAATGATTAGCAGCCAAAATAACACATTTATATGTAAATAATTGAGGCACCAGGTGGACCTTGTATAAAACCAAGCACGTTGCTAGTGCCAAAATCAGTAACTGTACTTGTGCCCCTTATATCTGCCCACACTGGCAAGAGCTCTTTTTTGTGTTTGGATCTGCTTTGGGAGTTTGGAGCCAACATGTTCAGCAGTCCCCACAGCTCTTTCCCATTGCACTTGGGCTGATTGTGGGTATGTGAAGCACATGTGCAGATGTGGAAATGCAAAACAGCAAGGTCAAGGACTGTTCACCTGCAACCTACAGGGGTTCCTCAGTAAAGTTAATTTACAAAGGCTCTCTACTCAGGGCCCCCATCCCTCTAAGCCTTGATGAGGTATTTGATTAATGGTTCCAGAAGTCAAACACAAGGACTGCCCCCTTGGTTTTGAAGGTCGCAGGTAAATCTTGGCCTTATTCTGACTCCAATAATGCATTTATCTAAATGTCACATCTAAGTCATAACCACTCATCAAAGTGGTGACTAGGTAGTGCAGTGATTTCTATTGAAACATAGAGCACCATGTGATGAATTACATCTGCAAGATTTGTTTCATATGTCAAGCACACATTACTTCTAAATCAAATGCTAAAACATGCCTTATTTAGTCAAAAGTAAGCAGAATGCTGTAATTTATAATCATCTTGAAGCACACTGTGGTGAAAATGAAAGCAGTCTGTTAAAATTTAATGCCTGCTTGGTGGAGTAGCACATTTCTGGCTACATTTGTTGCAGCATCGTTTTCTCAAACCATTGTGTGTGCACAAAAAGTCAGCTTGTGTTTGCCAACGTTTGTGGAAACTAATTGAAAAAAATGATTTAGCTGTTAAAAGCTGACATTGGGCTGTAAAATTATTGTCAGCAGAGACATTGATGGTGGTGGCTCTTTTCTCCTCCTCCCCGCTTGCTTTTAACAATTGTCTGTTGTTCTTCAACCCAGCTCCCTGCAGTACAGTTGCTAGGAAATATTCATTGGGGTGTCATCTCTGTTTAAAGTCTCATTCTACACACCTATTCATCTGTGCTAAGTGAACAGCAGCATCAGCTCAAATTAAGCTGGCATGAAAACAGCCACTGTTAATAATTTCTGCTGTGATTCAGCTTAGCTTGGATAACAGGTGAAGATGTTTCATAACGGAGGCAATTACAGCTCTGTAAGCTCTTTCCGGCTGCCTGTTTAATCAGAGGAACGGAGCTCGGCAACCACCGGAGCATGTGGCACAGCCAGGCCCAGCCGTCATCAGACCGCGTTTGTTATCTGCCGGCTTGAGCAGGCTGCCTGTCAGGGGCAGATGCTGGGCACAGTGATTAGCATGCAAAGTGCTTGGAAAGGCTGAGGTGAGGGGTTGGAAGTCAGCCCTCTTCATCTGAACTTTCTGCAGACCTCTCGCACCAGAAATAAAATTTTCTAAGCCACCCCTCCTTTGGCTGGAGTGGAAGTCTGTGTCAGGATGCAGGGTTGTGCCCTGGCATAGCGTGTGCACAAGCATTGTTGTGTGTGTTATATGTAACTAAAAATAGAAATACAGGAAGTGCAGAGCTCTATTTCACAAATTAGGACAAAGTCCTGTTTGCAAAGCAGTAACAATCGGTGAACTTCTGAGACGGTAATCAAGTCTGCTAAAGAAGTTACCGTTTAACATCTGCTCATTAGGATGCAGATGGAGGAGTGAGATGAGTGGGAATTAATAACTAACAAAATATAAATGAAGCCTGTACTTTCATATGAGAAAGTTATGCTGTTCATATGAGAATGTTATGCTACTGTGATGGATCTTTAGCAATTTTATTTTTTTTTAATTAAAGAACAATGTACCTCTATCTACTGAATCTCTATTGTTCTATTATTTAAGTTATCTTTCACGTCCATGCCACATGGTTTGAAGTATATTAAAACACAGTCATATCCTTAATTGTGTGGATTTGCAGATGGCTCATTTCCAGCCAAATTTTTTATTTTTTTTTTCCTAAGAGCTCAAAAGAAACTCTCTAGCAGCCTAAATTGAATTTTTATACATTATGATTTCCAGAAATGTACTTCTTAATGGTTTCTGATGTGCCTAAAGGCATGAATCTTGAACTACTTTCTTAGAAATGTGTTAGGGAGAAACTGAAAAATGTATCATAGGGGTTTTTTTATGTTTGTTTGGTTTTGGGTTTTTTGTTTGTTTGCTTGGTTTTGTAGGGATTTTTTGGCAGGGTATTTTGTGTTTGTTTGTTTGTTTGGCTACAGGTACTGAATTTCAATTGTATGTGCTAGCCTATCTTTATTGTATTGTTGTAATATTTTCTTGAGCCCTTGTAATAATGAAAATATAACACTGTATGTTTCAGAAGTGCTTGATCACAATTCCACTGTATCTGCAAAATGTGTAGTGTGTATTGATTTCCAGAAACAAAAGACACATCTGCTTTCTTTTCAAAGAAAAACCTTAGTTGCTTTGAAATGCTTGAGGTTTATCTCTTACAGAAGGTAGAGCTGAGCTTGACCTATTTCCATGTTCCTTTTTTTTTAAAAAAAAAAGATTCTCCTTTCAATTAAGGAGAAGTATTTTTGCAATTATTTTTAAGTGCCCAAAAGGCGAAATTGGTTGTGAGCTTGTAACGATATTCAAATTCTAATTTCCCTAGCAAGTAATTATTTTATTCAGTCCTGACAATTCTTTATCTATTTTCATCTTGGACTATACTCTGCATACTGTCTCTTCCCCTGACAATTACTGCCACTCCTTATCCCTGCAGCCTTTAAAAGCTCTGTGTAACATTAGCCTATCTAGCCTAGTGAAAATGTCGTTACAGATTAGTGTAATGTTAATTCTACTGGCTCCCTGCTTTTGACCTGAAGTAGAATATATTACACTGCTGGAGCAGATGGAATCAGGGCTTCGCTGGGAAATGAAGATTGCTTGGCTGCCTTCCAGGAGCAGGGGGCTGGAGGCAGCTGCCAGAGCCCTGCCACTGCTGCTGTTCCTTTTTTTTTAAAAAAAAAAGATTCTCCTTTCAATTAAGGAGAAGTATTTTTGCAATTATTTTTAAGTGCCCAAAAGGCGAAATTGGTTGTGAGCTTGTAACGATATTCAAATTCTAATTTCCCTAGCAAGTAATTATTTTATTCAGTCCTGACAATTCTTTATCTATTTTCATCTTGGACTATACTCTGCATACTGTCTCTTCCCCTGACAATTACTGCCACTCCTTATCCCTGCAGCCTTTAAAAGCTCTGTGTAACATTAGCCTATCTAGCCTAGTGAAAATGTCGTTACAGATTAGTGTAATGTTAATTCTACTGGCTCCCTGCTTTTGACCTGAAGTAGAATATATTACACTGCTGGAGCAGATGGAATCAGGGCTTCGCTGGGAAATGAAGGTTGCTTGGCTGCCTTCCAGGAGCAGGGGGCTGGAGGCAGCTGCCAGAGCCCTGCCACTGCTGCTGCTGCTACTGCCACTGCCACTGCTGCTGCCTCTGCTGCTGCCACCGTCACCAGCCTGGGGGCCACGCTTTACCTGCAAAGCTCTGGGGTGAGGGAGGGGCAGTGTGCATAGAAGGGGTTGGAACATGGCTTAAATTTGCTTTGAATCAAAACACATTTAAGGTTGTGCATCCACAGATGTCTACATGTTGTCCTAGGAGGACATGAATCTTCCTGTGAGAATGGAAGCTTCTTTAGGTTTTTAGATTTGGGGGGAGGGAGAGGGGCATGCATCTTCTTTTTAATGGAAAAAGTGAGACAAAAGAAATACAAAACATTGAAAGCAAAGTTGTGAACTCCTAATAACCTTCTGAACAAGCATAGATTGGGTCATAAGGACTATTTAGTATAATGTTCTTGTTACCTTTAGTGAATCAAGTATACTTCTTTCCTCTGTTATTTTTTGTTTGTTTGTTGGGTTTTTTTAACAACACATTGTGATAACCCAATGAAAAGTATTTCCCTAAAAATATTTACTTTTAGGCCTCCTATGCAGCTTATGTGGTGCTGAAAAATAGAAATGGATGGAGAATTAGGATGAACACATCCTATCCAGCATATTATGTGTGATTCAGAGAGTAAATATATTAATTGCAACACGCGGACACTATTATTATTACACCAAAAAAACCTTTCATTGGACCTGTATATTAAATCTGTCATCCAATAATTCTACCTTTTCTTCCCCTCTGCAATCATTTTTTTCTCTCAAATACTTCATTTCCCTAGCAGTAAAATATATGCTGTTTTCTGCATAAGTAGAGAGATAATGTAAGCTGTGATACAGAGAGTACTTTTTTCTTACAATTTTCTTTTTTGAGGGTGTCGTTATAGTAACATATATGTGCTTTTATCTGTGATAAGAACTACCATCTGGTAGTTAAATGTGTGCGGCTTATTGCTTGAAGTGCTTATACACATTATGAAAACACACAGCTTTTGTGTATGTTAGGAAACTGCCTATATGTATTATTAATAAACCCACATATTAGCTATTTGAATATGTCAAATTATTGTAAAATAGAACAGAGATTCTAGACAGGAAGGATTAGAACTGGCACATTGCCAGATGTGTATTTATTCCAGCAGTAGTATAGTGACCTTTTAATATCATAGTATTTGCAACCTTTTCCAGACAATAATTATTTAAGGGGTAAAATGGAGCCTCTTTAACAAAGGAAAAGGCCTTTGTTATATTCAAGTACCTGAAGCTTTCATCTTTGCTATGCCAATTCTCAAAGATGTGTGCTGAATGTGTGCGAGCAGCAAGAGAGACAGAACATATAAATTTGAGTTACTTTGACCTTTAATCCAGGAGACCAAGAAGAGAAATGCACTAGGAAGGCTGGTTTGTTGCTGTCTGGAGACTGATAAGCTGTAATAAAAGTGCACTCCATTGCAATTCATCTAAAGCTTCCATTGCTATCATCCTCTTTTTTCGATTTTTGTTACCTCAAGTACTTATCTAAATCCCTTTCAATGCCAGCTTGAATGCACTTTGTATTCTCTCCAGCTGTGACTTCTGCTGTCTGTGTGTGTCAGTGTGCTTCAGCATACCCTCTTTCCCCTTGTTTGACAAGAGCCAGTGCCAACACCTAATTAAGGATAAGCCACGGAGCTCTCTGCTCTATCTTTGTCAACCGCTATGTTCCCAGCTTTCTGCCTAGTTGAGCTTTTATGAGAGGAGCAGCATTTCGGGTTCAGCCTGCTTCTGGCCTCTTGGTTCTCCACGTGACAACTAAATGCAACTTAACTCAGCAGATTTGAGAAATGTTTATAGTAACTAGATCGACAAATCTCTTCTGTCTCTTTCTTAAGTACAAGTATTTGTACGTAGGTCATCTCTTCACATCTATATAAACAGGTATGAATGCACATGTGTACCTGAACACGAACTGGACATTGGTTCTCCCCATCCCCAAACTGTTTCCTAGGAGATGATCAGAGGGGTTGGGATGGTATTTTTCTTTTGCAAATACTGTCTCTAAAAATCCAAGTTAGAAGGACAGAAAATCACTTCACACTCCTGTTGAGCTGTTCTAAGCATTTTGTTTCAAAGATACAGATGTATTTAGGTCAGAAAACAAGAAACCCTTTCAAAGGGTTGAGCATTTGATAAGCTTGAAAATCAGGCTATTACCACTGATAGGTGACTACCAAACAGCCAATTAAATGAGTACATGGAACAATTTTGTAGGAAGATTTAACCGTGTCTGTCTGCACAAGCAACTTAAGTTACTTCAGAGACCAGATTTTATTTTCTTTTTCTTTTCTTCCTGTGCCCAAATCCTTGCACCCAGATTCTGAACTGAATTTTATGTAAGCCTGCATAGCTTGCCAAGCACGCAGCAAAGTTGCAGTGGAGTTCCACTGGCATTTAAGATACTGGTCATGGGGTATAACTTTCTGAAACTTCTAGCAAAAAATCCTGGCTACATAACAGGAACACCTCCTTTGCTATTAAATATATACATAAATTAATGCAAAAAACATCATCGCTGGCTTCAGTGTCTGAAATCCCACTTGTGTTGATAATCGGACAAGAATTGGAGGGAATGTGAGTGTGAATTTCCACCAGCAAGTCCTGAATCTTAAGACCGTGCTAATTCTAACTGAAAATCCCACCTGTAGAGGCAAAGGTCATCTGAAAAACTACTTATGACATTCAGGACACATATAAACAGTTAATAAAATCTGGACAGCCCTTCTCAGCTGTGCTTCCCAATTTGGCCAGGGCCTAGTTTTGAAAGCTGTTAGCAATTTCCTTTGCAAAAACTTTGTCCCTTCTTTGAGTTTTGCCAGTGACAGTAGCCTCTGAACTGCCCTGGTTTAGAGATCTTCCAGCTAGTCATGCTTTTTTCATCCTTTTTACTTTGTGATTACATTGGGAAGGAAGAGAAGGTTGTCAGAAATATAATTCTTTGCACAGCCCTTAGTTGTCTTCACGCAATTGCTCTGCATTCATGTTGAGCTGTTCCACAGCTGATTTCCTGTGATACAGGAGCAAAGGAGACAGGAATATTTTAAATAGCATTTTTGACCAACAGGGAGTAAAATCATGCTGATAGCATCTCGGCTGTACTTCATAAAGTGTATAAAGACCCTGTCTTGTCTTCGATGGGATAAAACTAGCCTAAACACTTTTAATTGCTCAGATATGACAATGAATGCCATATATGTCAGGGCTTTACTCTTTTCATTAAAAGCAATGTTTCCTGAGGAGCAAGTCTGCGAAAAAGCCATTTAGAAACCAGATGAGAACAGAAAGATCACACTTCTCTCATTATCTTTCATTTATTTGTTTGTTTATTTTATGTCAAGAAGCTCCCCAGCCAAATCAGCTGGAGGTTGAAAGTTAAAACCTTGCAGTAAAAGAGATCATAATGGGTAGACATGTGCTTTGTGTGTTCCAGAGAAAAATGGACTTGATTTGGCTAGCTTATGAGCCTTAGAAAATCACTCTTCATGTGAGCTCAGTACATTTAACAATGATAGTAAAATTAATTTCAATCATGTTAAATTCTGGAAGTAACACAAATGAATTTTATGAACTTCATTCAGGCAGAACATAGAAAAGACATGGTATTGCAATGTGTGGTGTCTACACAGTTTGAGTTTAAAAAAAATCCAAACAAATGAGATTACATTATGCTACTTGGGAAACAATAGCATAGAGACATCATAAGATGTTAATTTTATTCATTACCTTGTAATTACGAGAAAAAAATAGGCTGCTGATCATCTTTGGTTCTACAAACATAAATGATAAAACCTTTTACCGCTTTACTGCTTTCCTGGAACAGTAGGTACAAACATCTTGCTGTGGCTCACTAAAAATATTGAGAATTTTTATGCCCCATTCTGCTTAATGTCTGCCAGGATTACTGCAGCAGCCAGTTATGTATTACCAGAAGCAGCCACTTCATCTGTTCTTCCACAATGCAAACAGACGCTTATAAATTGACCTTGGATTCTAATGCAACTTACGTGTGCAGGTTATAAAGATCTTATAGCACATGTCTACATTAGTAGCTTTAAGCAGAACTGGGTTGAGTATTTAATTCTAAATTATCTCCCCCTCACCCCCCCACTGCATGCCATCATAAAGGACACGCAAAGAGCTCAGCTACAATTGCTTTGCTTCAGTGTTTCAGTTCAGCTGCTGCAGGAAAATTGCTAGTATGAACACAGCCATTGACTTGTGATGAGAGCTAGATTCATTTTTGTTCAAGCTATTTCTGAAAGCTATTTTAAAGACTCTGGAAAATGTCACCCCAAGGAAATGACAGACTTACCATCTTTTCTGTACATACTCACAAAGTTGATCACAGAGGAAGAAAGGAAAACCACAGTTTCAAGATTATCCACACAACTTTAACATTTTGGCATTTTTTCAAGTAGCAGCAAAACATCACTGTGCTTTCAGTATGAACGATGGGTATCTGTGGGAGTGTGCACTCAAAATGTGGCAATATGAGACACTCCAATTCTGGTCATTCCTATGCCACTGCAGAGACAGCAGGAAAAATACACAAATCTTATTACAGCAAGAAGCAATGTGCACTTTAAGACAAATTAGCACCAAAATCAGAGTGTTATATACAAAACACAATGCATGGCACTGATATTATCATCAACAGTGCTCGTGTCACAGGCAGCACCAAATATGGGGCCAAGAGATAAGCTGCTTTCTGGCTGCAATGAGTAATTATGCATGTGTGTGTGTGTGCTCTTGTGTACACATGCTTCTCCATTAAGCACTTGGAAAGTGGAATTCTTACCCTGCTTCTAGCACAGCACATGTGCACACTGGATCTGCTCCAGATTTCCCCCTCCCTGGGGTTTCCTTTGTAGTTAACTTAAATAACAACAAACATGCCTGCCAAATTTTGCTTTGGAGTTTGGCTGCCTCTTGGGCTGCTCTCTGCAGGACCTCTTTTGTCCCTGTCACTAGTTTCCTGTACTCTAGAGAGGAATTCACAAACCCCTTCCACACCCAGGGCTGGCACCCAAAGGATCCACCTGCTCTGCTTGTTGACAGACCAAATATCTCTGCATGATTTGAGAAATCCCTAAAGCTTGACCACTAGAGTGAGCAAACAAAATAGCTTGGCACTTGCATGCAAGGTGTAGGTGCTGCTGCCTTGTTTACGAGGTGCTAGGAGGTGTTTGTACACTAATGCACCCTGGCTGACAGAACAGGGCTGGAGGGGATTGAAGCAGCCAGAATTTTCTTGAGTAGTTGATACATATATTTGTGTGCTTGTCGTTGCCAGGCTTTTTCATCTCTGTGGTGGTGCTTGCTGGCTTGCATTTGCATAGGAATCAGCTCTGCTGTTTTCAATCACATGGCACCTTTCCCCCTAAGTCTTTGTCCACTTGAAAACTCTCCTCCTGTATTTGCCGGTGCTCTAGCCTAGTCAGAAGCTGGTCATCTAAGTCAGTAGATAAGTAACTCATATTTTACATATCAGGGTGCAACGAGGACAGTGTCTTAGAAATACAGATTACTTCTCAATATAACAGCTATTGTTCCTCACAGTACCATGCAAAGCAAACAGTACTAAGCAATTGGAAAAGCCATGAGCAGCATCAACTTACGATTTTCCTAGCTTCTGTGGAAGAGTAAGGTGAATTATGCAAAAATTGTGGCTGTAGGTTTAATTTAATTTAGTTAAGTGTCTATGTGTTACACATGCCAGTGTGAACTTAAAATTCCTGGTATGGCCATTTAAAACAGCTTTTTCAGGCTAGAAAGTTGTTTTCCTGAAGCTTATGTGAGAAAGGGGGCCATGCATATGTCTGAAGTCCCCAGCTGACACTTTCCCATTTTTATCAGTGGGTTCAGGAGGCAAGGATGATGGTATGGTTCTTAAAACATCTTAACTGATAGCAATGGCTCCAAGAATGCAGGAGGAACCTGCAGAAAAGTTAGCTAATGCTATTATATTTCTTCCAATAACAGCTGATCTATCTTCCCTTAGCTTACATATGTTTTGGAGGTGCTTTTCTGCAAATATACTAGCACTTGGAGAATATTCCAGATTCCCAAACCTTTCCTAATTAAGGTCAAATGTATTCTCTGCTGTAAGTATGCTTAACTGTTTTTTTAAGGGATATGGTGTTAAATTTTCTTCTGTATGTTGCTTAGAAGACAAAATGGTAAGCTTGCTTTTGCTTAGGGAAAAAAAAAATAACATCGTCTCATTACAGTAACTTGGTCAGAGAGATGTAAGTTAGTTTCAGCTGTAGTAGAATCCTGATGTCAGACAGGTAATTACTAGGCAGAGTCAATAATACCACTCCTCAGTATAATTGCAAATCCAGTACAACCATGACCAGAACTAAATTGCTTGAGAGCAATCAATAGAAATCTCTTGATTGCATTCCCTGGTGAACGCATCAGATATAAAAAGGAAAACTGTCCATCCAAGCAAAAGGTCAACTTTACAAATGAAAACTGCAGTATAAGGCTAGGAAGAGGTCTGCCCACACAGAAACCACTTGGTTAACTCTGCTTGAGGTGACAGGCCTGAACGGGAAGATATATATTTTGATGGATAGAGGGTATGCCTATTTGAACAGTAACTTGATGCAACTGAAGCAGAGCAATAGGTTTATGTAGCTGATGCTGAGTTCCTAGTATTTGTTCCCCGTGTGGTTTGTGGCCTTTAGTCAGACTAAATCTGGTCTCTTTCCTCAAATTAAATATTCTCATCACACGCAGCTCAAAGCTGTCGGAAGCACCAATCTTTGACTCAGATGTCTGTGTTCCCATGACAGGCTGGACATCATTATGTTTGCACCTGACCTGGAACTTCTGGCTTAGCATCCTTGGAGAGGAATATAGTTTAAGTACACCAAAACCACCATGAAGACCAAAGCAAAGCTTGGTAAGTGGGGAAGCTCAAAGGATTCAATTTGAAACCTCATTCTTGCTTGAATAAAAATAGTGTTACAGATGCAGCCAGAGATTTGCTCCAGAAACCTTAATCATTGTTTCCCTAGATGGCTAGGGCATTATCGTTTTGCTTTTTCCCTCCCCAGACACATTTGCTTTTACATAAACCCCAGAATAAGTACATTGGTTTCGGTGCCATGTAATTCTTACAACTTGAGCTTTTTTCTGCAAATATTAAAGAAAGAGATTTCTTATGATTTAGTAGAACACAAAATTAATTTTACATATTAGTCTGATAGAGTCTCAGAGGTGATGGTTGAGTTTGTTTCTGATGTTGTGAGTAGAATCTTTTCAAAAAGAAAGAAAAAGGTTTTTTTCTGTATTTGTTTCAGGAGTGGAATGCAAGCTTTGAAGAGTGCTGAAACGAAGTTCCTTGAAACTTCAGAGATAATTTCTAGGTACCACAGCTATGAAAGCCCAAATGCTTACTTAGGACTCTCAAAAAGTCTTTAGAATTGAAGTACCTAATACCCCTGAATTCCCTTTGAATATCTGCCCCAGTTGCTAATCGGCTAGAGGGGCAGTTTGTTAAATTATTTTGTTTTATATATTCATTATTTTCTCCATTTATATTTTGGATTGGATGAAGCAGCAACTGTTATGCTTCCTGTCTGCTACTACATTTCCATTTGCAGGTTTCTGTTGCAATGGATTTGCTTTCTAAACTGGCTGAAATTTTCTGAGAAATCTGCTTTAGCATAAAACTGTTAGTTTTCTCACTATGTCAAATTATGCTGCCCACACAGTACACAATACAAAATAAAGAAACCTGCACAAAGCTGTGGTGTGTGAAACATCAAGAGTATTTTTGCTTAGTCTGTGCTGACAGAAAATGCTTTCATTCTAGTGTAACTCTATCTTTCATTTTACATGTCTTTTGCTACAAGTTTAAAAGCAAGTTTCGACAGGTGCCAGATTTAAAAATATTTTGTTTTGTTTTTTTTTAAAATACTTTCATAATTCTATAGTGGGAGAAAAATGTATTTGCCCCATAAGAAAGTGTTTTGTAGGAGTCAGTATAAAATTCTATTAATCACTTAACAGAGAAAAAAGCATGACAGGCATTGCATTTGCGTTACGGTATGGATTAGAGTACTGCAGTCAGAATTATATAAAAAGATTGTTAAATAGCTGATAATTTCATTGTGTTGGAACCAAGTGAAAAACTACAGTACAGTTGCATTAGTACTGTAATGCTATGAACATTATCGATTTTCACACTTAACCTTGCCAAGAAGCTAAAATGAACGCTATCAATACAGTGTGGAAGGGCTGCACATTAGCAGCCCACGATTTTCTTGCTTTCTCTCCCTTTTTGCCTCCTTGCTACCAACAGTAAAGGATCCGCGTGGACTCTTGCCCACCCTGTCTCTAAATTGTTCAAGCGATTGTTTCCTGTAGATTAATTTGTAATTCTGAATCTCGAGAAGGAAACATGAGCATGTCCCTCCTCCAGGCCATTTACACATCTGGAGATTTTATGTAATCTAAAGCAGAGGCTGAGGAACTGACACACAAGGAAACAGAGGGAGACAGCAATGAAGGCAAAGCCAGAGTGTTTCCTCAGCAAAGGTTTTAGTTTGTGTGCAAAAACACCTTGTTTTAGCCAATGCTTACAAATTCCTTGCTGTTTTCTCTCATGCAAACAGCCTTACATAAAAACCGGGGGGGGGGGGGTGGGGCTGGTGTGTGCTGTGAATGTGTGTACACAGTGTATGTACACAAGTGGGGCTATATTTCAGGGAGGCGTTCATATGACTGCTGTCTTTGTTTGCACAGGGTTGCTCTAGTGATGATAGTTTCCTTATATGGATTAATTAAAACAAACAAAACAATTTCCATCAACACTGATGCTGTCCTTCATCCTGTCTACAAAGAGCCATTGGAGATGTACTTTTAAGCTTGTTTAGGCATGAAAAGCAGTAGATGGGAAGATTTCAGGGGGAGTCAGAAAAAGCAGTGATCTGAACACCATTGTCTTGCTAGCATTAGAAGACCGTCCAGTGTTTATATACCATTCTACTGTCAAATACCATTTAAAACCTGTCATTCTATAAGGACAGAATTCCCTGTTTTCACTTGCTTTTACCTCTTGGGGCTATTCAGAGCAACTAAACCACCTTTATCTCTTTCTGTACAGCTTTCTTTCATACTTCCTTTAGTAGCAAAGTTTTCTAATCACCTCAGGCTGATCAGTCCACAATAAAAAGATAAAAACGAAACAGAGGAGACTAAAGGGTCCTAGAAGAAAAGAGTGTTACAAAAAGAGGGTAACTAATTTGGTGTTTTGCAAGGTTCCTCAAAGATTTTCTAGAAAGGAGTTCCCAAAAGGAGTCATTGCTCTCTTCCACATCACAGGGTAGAGAGGGAAGTCTCCAATGACAGTGAAAGAGAAGTCTGTGTGTGTGATTACAATGAGCCCTTAACACAACAAAGTCATAAACAGTGCAAAAAGCTTTTGAGAAGACTTTCTGTCTTTAGCAGTTTTCCCAGACAACTGCTACTAGTTGGTTCTCATCACAACATTCCACAGGGGTTTTTTTGTGTATTAAGAGTCTCTTAATCTCTGCTTGCAAATAGGAAGTTATACTTCCTGACAGCAAGTGTAACTTCAGGTCTCCCCTCTCAAGGTTGCCACTTGTGTTCCACCAAAGAACACAAGTTTTGGGGAAGATTTTCCCCAGCACGCTGGAAAAATCATGCCTTAGGAGAAGATAAAAGACAGGAAATACAGTCCTCCATCATTACAACTGTGGGTTCTAATGCTTCAGTCTAGAGTCTTCATAACTGAGTGGAGAGTGCATAGCCCCCTGAAAATTGTCAAAAAGACTGTTAAGGAAAAGAGAGGAACATTTAGAAAAGCGACATTATCCCAGGGACTCCAGCCAAATTTTTCTTTCCTTATATTTTGGCAAAGGTTCGTTTTGATTTCTAAATTCTTAATACATTTATTTTTATTAGAAAAGTAAGGGAGTATTGTTAAATAAATGTTTAATATTATTGTGGACTTTGAAGCATGAGGTGTTAAATTTCCAGCCATCTATTGCAGTACATGGAGGGGGTCGAGGAGCTTATCTGTTTTCTGCCCAAGGCATATTGACTTTACCAAAATCTCTTTTCTCAGACAACAAAGTCAAAGCTAACCCTATAACCATTCATAAGGCCAGGGAGGAAAGCATGAAACAAATGAGGACATGTTTCTAGGTGCAGTAGAGCAAAGGAGAAAGGTTTCCTGGGCACAACAACGAAGAATTGCCTTGTGCTCCTCTTGTTCAATTTGCCATGGCAAGGGTACAGAAAGTGTCTGAAATTCTGTCTTTGCCATCTATAATCATAGAATCGTAGAATGTTTTGTGTTGGAAGGGATCTTAAAGATCATTTAGTTCCAGCCCCCCTGCTTGGGGAGGGACACCAGCCACTAGACCAGGTTGCTCAAAGTCCCATCCCACCTTGAACACATTGGATTGCAATGCAATTGAAAAAGGAGGAAAAGAAAGCAGTAGCTACAGCTATTCAGTGCCAAGCCAAGTTTCCAACTGTATGTACAATCTCTCTTTAATACCCTTATTGCTTTCCAGGACAGCTTTTCAGGTTATCTGATGAGCTTTTAGGAGGAGCACTGTGATATAGAAATACTGTTTTTTGAGCAAATGGTAGCTGGGTGAGGACCTTGAAAAATCTGGACCTTGCCTTCGTAGCATCCATACTCAATCAAACAAAAGAATTTAGTAGCAGGAAACCAATTTTTATGCCTAAGGGGCCTGAAAAATATTATGTGGAGCCAAGTAGTGCACTGTCAAGCATATTTGCTTTGTGTTTTTCTCTCTGTAGATCAATATTAGAAAGTTTATTAAAAAAAAGGGGAAAAGTATGTTTTCTGAAGTTATCCACTGTCTTGAAATACTAAATGTTCCTATATTTTAACTGTTGTTTTTTTTTTAAATGCTTGCTGATATTGTTCAACATCTCCACACAAGACTGATTTTGCTTCATATAATTTATCACACAATTTGCTTTTTTTCTTTATCCTTTCCCTTAATTTTTTTCTGCTTGTCAATTCCTTGCAATTTTACTCTTCATGAGGTTGTTGTCAAAAGCATTCAACTCCCTCTGCTCAGCACATTCACTTCATTTTACCTGCGCTATAGTCTTGTTTATTGTTGCTTAACATTGTTGTTACATGGTTCTTAGATTTCTCAGCTGTACTGGATCCTTGAAAGCTGGCAGGATGAATTGCTTGGTTTCCAGTCTTTAATGTTTATCTCCTCTTAGATGTCACCATCTGTTCCTATTTGGCAGTGCAGGTAAAGGATTTTTTTTCAACTTCCTTTTATTTTCCCTGTTTCCTGCAGATATTTAGCTGGTCTGTTTCCTCTTTCTCTCTCCAGACTTTGTCAAGAAGGATTTGGTGACATTTACTGAAGTCGGTGGATCTGACTGAAATTTCCATGGTTGATTGTGTGTTGCAGGGTTTGCTTAATGAGGAGAAGGTAGAGATTTTTCTTTTGTTGGGATTTACACTGACTAGCACAACCTCATGTGGTACAATGCAATGACATCCACAGAATTATAATTTTTTTTCTTTTAATTCAAGTGTATTCTTACTAAAGTCTTCCATTTGCCTTTATTTCTAAATGACATGTCTTTGAGCACTTCAGCAAACCATGTACCAGTTATTTTGAAATTAACATCTGTCCTGAAAGAGTTTAATCCCAATATAATCCATACCCAACACAGTCACAATTACCAGAGACAATCCTGCACTTAAGACCTGTAATCATGCAATGGAGTTTTGAACTTGAAAGATGGTGAGCTTTGTTTTTTCAACATTTCTCATTTTTCATCAGTCTCAGAGTAACTGTAATCATCCAGTCTCTTTACTTCCTGGGTTGCAAATTCCCAAAGGGCGAGTCTCAAAACTGATGATCTGTTACACCCTTCTGCAAACTGTTTTGTTTGGGATTTTTTGTCGCATTTATTACCCATAGCAGGTAGTCCAGGTAGTGCTTTCAATTTTGGAAATGCTCTGCTGATACCCTAGTTCACTGTATGTGTAAATATTTGGAGATATAAATGCAGTTTCTCAGATTTGGAGATACTGTCCTTCTTGTGCACAGTACTCAGTCAAGACCATTTACAGTGTTCTCTCAGAATATCTCTATTTACGTTATTTTTTAAGTTGACATTGAGTTCAAATGGGATCAGCTTGTGGTGTATGCCTTAATGAGTTACTGAATGGCGGTTAAGGGTCTTCCTCATGAAAGGATTAATCTGAATGAAAACCCACCTGCTGTTCCCTTTTGTCATTCATCAACTGTCCTTAGATTCTTTTCTCAGTCAGACTTATGAAATAATTTGCCAGTTGTTGCAATCTGTCAGCTAAGCCTGTTAACTAAAAGTCATTTCCATACAACAGCTGTCCCTCTGTAGCTTGTGCATAACAAGTTGGTTATTAGTGTCCTTCCAAAACCTGAACCCACAACCATTTGGCATTCTTCTTGGAAGTGCTCATAAAGAGCCCGAGACCCAAGCTGACACCAAAGCTGAATACCAGCCTGGAGGTCAAGGTCCTTCCTGCAGCAATCTCTACGATTTTCATTCATTTAATCTAGTTCATTAGGTCAGAGTGATGTTGAATGGGCAAAGTAGATCTTGCATAGTGGCTGGTAAACTTTTAGCTATTGTATGGCTAAACAGAGGATTTTGATTTTCAGATCTGTGAGCCAAGTACTTTCCAACAACTTCTGACAATTAATTTTTAAGCTATGCTATAATGGCTTTTATAATTATCTTTTCTTTCTTTTCCAGCAATTTTTAGTAGTTCTTGTAATTTCATGCAGGACCATGAGATCCTTTTGACAGCTTAGCAAGTTATTCACTCTGACTAAAGCCAAAGAAGCTGTAGTAGATGTTACAGCAGTGTCTGGACTACAGGCATAGTGGGTTTAAAAGACATTGTGTTTCATGACAATTTTGTTTTCCCAAGTACTGATAATTGATAACTGCTGTCTTAACAGTTTTGCAAGTAGCTACAGGTTGTCCCAGTACAAGAAGAGTAGAAAATCGTACTTGGCCTTTAGACTGAATAAAGCTTTTAAATTTTCTTTCAATTTTGGTGATCTTTAGATTTTAGATTGTAGTCAAAAAAATATTCATCAAAGCACTTAGGGCTTTATTGTTTTAAAAAGTATTTCCTGACTCCAACTGTTGCCTGTTTGGTTCAAAAAAGTTTGTGTGCTTTTATTTCACCCAGCTCAGAGTAATGTTTCTGCTTATTGAATTACCTAGTAAAATGTTTTACTACACTTCAAGCTCTGTGTGAAGCTCTGAGAGAAAAAAAGCAGTGACACCAGCTCAGTCCTTGTTCAGGGCTTGTTACTCACACAACAAATAATTTCAAGGCCCTGCTAAAGTTTTGTAATGTCTTGTATCATCAAGTCATACATTTCAGACTTGGAGCTTGGTATTGCATGAGATGAGTTTTACATGTTAATGTACTGGGTGACTGAAATAAAAATCACTATTTGAATGACTGTGTTCTCTCATGCCTACATTATCTATGAATGCCTCTTGCACTCTTGTGTGGGTTATGCACTCATTTGTCACAGCACTGGCGGAGGGGAGGAAGAGCAGCATACACTAGGCACTCCGTTCCACAACTCAAAACCACACAAGCTATTGTTCAGACTTCTTTGAGTCCACTCTGAATCTCAGTTCTCAAATTACTTATGCTAAAACAAAGCCAGAACTACCACCCAGAATCTTGACATTTACTATATCACTTGAAAATGCTGCTCCTAGTTCAATCAGATTTAACTCCTGGTGAAAGGGCATAACCAGATATACTGGTTGTGCTGCAGCTGTTTGGGTTAGGAGATGAGTGACCCAATTTGCACATTCTCAGCTGGTTCAGATTTTCTGGCTTTACTGTGTTTGTAACTGCTGAGGGTAACCTTTGCTAACTCGCAAAGTTGTAGGCTTTTTGTTTTACTGTAATTATTTTTTTTCACAGAAACTGGTGAAGGTGTCACTGCTTTTACAGTTGTTCCAGCATTGCTGAGGGAACGGGAGTGGGACAGTGGGAAGGGGGTGAGCAGAGGAGGACAGAGACCTCTTAATCAAGTTAAGCTGTAGCCACAACACATCTGATTGTGCTCTGAACAATTTTAATTAAAACCAAAACAAACATTGACATGGGGATGGCCAGGAGCCAGGGATGAAATTCTGGCCACACTGAGCATGCAACTGGGAGGAATTTCCCGGGTCGATGAATACCATCCCATGTTTTTCTGGGAAAACATTCTTGAACTGATCATGGTCTACATTACAGTTTATTTAGTTTGTTGACCTGCTACCCTTGAAATCCAAACATCCCATTCATTTGAGCTGGAATTTAATTTCAAGTGATAGTTCATCAGAGCCATAAAAATTCACAGAAAGTTTCTGACTAACCATTCATACTGACGCCTTTGCCACCATAGCACCCTATGACATCCCTGTTGCAGTCCTACTACTTACAAACACATCTACTCAGAGTGCTACCCTCCATTTTATAGGGAATATGCAGAATGGCTCTATAGTTTGCCATAAAAGGGTTTTCTGCACATTAAACTTGTTCTGTCCCACAACTGGGAAAGTTTTATAGTTGAAGTTTCCATTTCCCAGAAAGTAGGTGGTGGCAGGGGAAGATTTCATGTTCCTTTTCTTACACAGACCTTTTCTTCACCCAGGCTGTGTGCTGGTGATCAGGTTTTTCCCCAAGCTAAAAGGCAAAGCTGGGAATGTCAGAAGGTGAGGCACTAACCTTGTGTACGCTACTGAAAGTTTTTACCACTGGCCTTTTGCGGGTGAGAGTAGATTCTTGTCCTTTCTCTATAGTTTTCTGGTTTCTTTCTCAACCAGCTCATACATCCCAGTAGTGCTACTTTTCCTGCCAGACCTGGGGAAAACTTTTCAAATGTGTTCTGCCCTTCGCTTCCCTAAAATTACATGTCTGTGTGTTCCAACTTTCCCATCAAAAGAGGATCTTTTGTTTGTTTCCTGATTTTGTCCTTTCTGTATATTTCTCAAAAGCAGTGGAAAAGAAGACGAGCAAATGAGACCATTTGCCTGTCTGGCAAGGGAAATGGCATGATTTAAATGAGCTAAAGAAATACTAAAACCTCTAGAAAAATTATAACATTTGCTCGGAGGTTTTTGTTTATTTTTGGAGCTGTAGAATATCCATGATTTTCAATGTTTTGACCTTTACTTTGAAGAATGTCATAATTGTGCCAGCAAACTCAGCTGTCAATATTTTCATTTCACACCTCTTTATAGAAGTTCATAACTGACCTATAAAATTACACATACTGAGCATATGTGGTTTCAGACAGGAAAAGATTTAATAAATAAATACATAAATACAAATGTGTCTATTTAAAAGTTATAAACCCACAAAAAATGAAATTGGTGATTTCAAGTGCTTTTTACAGTCCTGCAATTCAAAAGCAAGCCAGTCAGGCTTTTCTTCTTTCAAACTCAAAATTATTAACCTCTTAGTCTTTAATGTGGAATGATACAGTGCCTGTGGCCATTATGGCAAATAAGCACATTATTGCATTTAGGAAATTAGCTACTGTATGCTTGTGGTAATTTTGTCTCCATTAAAATAGCTCACAAGTTTTAAGCATGTAGATTTATTACAGGAGTCAATTCTGCTTTCAGATACATACCATCTTTGTGCATTCATGTGACTTCAGAGTGTATTTGAAAGCATCTTTGTCAGCCAGCTTTAATATTAGCTTTCCTGCCAAAAGACTGGGGAAAGAAGGAGAAAAGGAATCTAACTTACAGAATGCTGTATGTTTTAGAGGGAAAAAAAGGAACTTCAAAAAAAATTCCCAGTTACTTTCTTTTCATTATTACAGAATCACAGAATCAGAGAATATTAGGGATTGGAAGGGACCTCCAAAGACCATCAAGTCCAACCCCCCTGCCAGAGCAGGACATAAAAAATAAATAAACAAAAACAACTTTAAAAACTAGGGCAGATCACTCAGAAAGGTATCCAGACAGGCCATTAAAGTCTCCAGAGAAGGACATTCCACAACTTCTCTGGGGAGCCAGTTCCAGTGCTCTGTAACCCTCACAGTAAAGTTCTTCCTCATGTTGAGGTGGAACTTCCGGTGCTGGAGTTTTAATCCATTGTCTCTCATCCTATCACAGGGCACAAGTGAAAAAAAGCTTCTCCCTGCCTTCTTGTTGCCCAGCCCTCATGTATTTATAGACATTAATTAGATCCCCCCTCATTCGTCTCCTATCTATACTGAAAAGCCCCAGGTGTCTCAGCCTTTCCTTACAAGGCAGATGTTCCAGCCCCTTAGTCATCCTTGTAGTCTCCGTTGGACTCTCTCAAGTAGATCCCTGTCCCTCTTGAAATGAGGAGCCCAGAACTGGACACAACACTCCAAGTGAGGTCTCACCAGGGCTGAGTAGAGGGCAAGAACTCATATCCATGTTTAACTATTAGATGATAATAGGGCTGAAAAAGATGTTATGGCACTATAATTTCAAAACTGGTACTTTTAAGATTAAAATCTTGCTGTGCAAAGGTGATTTTAAAATTCATAGGAGCTGTAACTCCCCACTTAGCCTCCTTTCATAAAACATTGGGACCATCCAGCTTCCTTGTGTTTCTGAAAATTTGGCATTAAATTCTTCTTTTTAATGAAATATATGTCCTTATGTTTTCTCCCAAAACTGAGTTGAGTTTAACACAATGCTGTAGGGCAAATATTCAGTTCCACAAGAGGGAAGCTGAACAGTGAGGTGCACAGAAGACAGGTGAGAAGATTTTTTTGCCTTGATGATAGTACTGGTGGTAAACTCTTTCCTCTTCTCTTCTGCTCATGAACTACCAACCTGAAGTGAAAAGGAAGAAAAGCATGTGTCCTTTGGGAAAATTATGTGAGAAATGTCACCTTTATTCCAAAGAAGGTGAGAGAAGGAGCCTCTCCAAAGTTTTGATGAGAAATTACTCTCACCAGACAATTCAAGCTATTATTGGGCAATGCTTCTCCAGGATATCTCTCACAGTGGTACACTGTTCAGCCATTAGTCTTGGAAATGACAGTGATAGCACAGTGATAGCACATGCCAGCCTTTTGTGGTCCTGCTCACACAGACAGCCCTGAGCAGAGTTAAGCAGCAGTGATGTAATCTCTACCATGTCCATGTTTCTTCCACTTCAGAAACTATGACTTGAGCAGTTAAAATTTTATTTTAAAACTTTATTTTAAGGGGGATGAAAAGTAGTGTTGGCCCAGCCTTAAAGACTTCTGAATAGCCTAATGTTTCAGTTTACACTGAAATCCTAAACTCTGTGTTGCCTTGTATGGTTTTCTTTTCAGTGAAAAGAGTTCTCAGTTCACTAAGGTTACACTAAGGCAATATGTTGAAAATATAAAGTCACAGTGTCTCTAAGTAAGCTACAGTAATTTTATTCTGGGAATTCATGACTGTTTGGTGCCATGAAAATCCTGTGAACGAATTCCATACCTAGTCTTTTACATTCACTGTTTTAACAATTAACTAATTGATTTCTTTAACATCATGTTAATTCTCCTGCAGATGCAAATTAGCATGCTTTTTCTCTAGAGTTTACAGGGTACACTAATAAATCTCAAGAAAATGTTAGAGATGTCATGGAAACTGGTCTGGAAAATTATTCTTTATCCCTCAACATATGTTGCAGGAGTAAGTAAATATTTGATAACTTAAAGAAAATGTTAGGTTTTCCAGCATTCTATTACCTGTGCTAGAGTGCAAAAATAGCCTCTTTCTTTAAATCGCAGAGATTTTCCATTTTAGATAGTATCTTACCATGGCCTCAAGTTGCACTAAAAAAGGTTTAGGTTGAATTTTAAGAAAAATTGCTTAATGGAAATGGTTATGAAGCACTGTAACAGCCACTCAGGACAAGGGTTACTGGTGGACTTGGCAGTGTGCTATGTAAATGCATGGACTTGATGACCTTAAAGGCCTTTCTTTACAGACCCCATAACCAAAATTTAACTAGGTAGTACCAGAATTGAGTTTTTATGGACATCTTATGTATTTCCCAGATTCTTTTTATGTAAATAATTGTTTGCAATTTATGTTGAGTCACTTGACAAAAAAAGGTGCAGAGAGAATGCATGCAATTTATGAATCCAAGATACTCCTAGTAGGAGACCTTTCTCATGTTACTGATGAGCAATGCACAGGCCAAACTTGATTAGAAATAGGCGTTTTATGGAAATTACATATATCTCATCTTAATAAACATTCTTAAACTATTCATACTGCAACAGAAGTATTTTATCTCTATATACAACTCAGTCTGCAAATTCAGCTTTGCTATTGATCATCTTGGTATGAAAAAACTAGTTCATACCATTTTCTTCCTGAAGCAGAAATCAGTATTTGGTCCAGGTCACAGAATCATAGGATCACATGGTTGGAAAGGACCTCTGAGATCACCAAGTCCAATCACTAAAAATCAAAGCAAAACAAAATAAACAAACAAAAAAGAAACCACAAAACAAAACAAACAAAAAACAACAACCCACTCCCCCTAAAAGCAACCACAACAACAACAACAACAACAAAAAAACCCACAACAATCAACCTACAATCTTGGCCACTAGTGCATGCCCTGAAGTTCCTCATCTGCATATTTCTTGAATACATCCAAAGATGTTGACTCTACAACATCCCTGGGCAGCCTATTCTGGTGCATGACCACTCTTTC
>NW_009953721.1:1227833-1230992 GCF_000747805.2 Chaetura pelagica | reverse complement strand
ACGGTCAATCTAGACCTTCCCTGCTGCAACTTCAGGCCATTTCCTCTGATTCTGTTATTCAGTTAGGAGAAGAGGCTGACACTTACCTCACTACAACCTCTTTTCAGGGAGTTGTCGAGGGCAATAAGGTCTCCCCTCAGCCTCCTTTTCTCCAGAATAAACATCCCTAGTTCCCTCATCCACTCCTTATGTGACTTGTTCTCTAGAGCCTTCACCTACTTGGTAGCTCTTCTCTGGACACGCTCCAGCAACTTAACATCCTTCTGGTAGTGAGAGGCCCAGAACTGCACACAGCACTTGAGATGCAGCCTCACCAGTGCTGAGAACAGGGGCATGATACCATGATACTACTCCTGCTGGCCACACTATTCCTGATGCAGGCCAGGATGCCTTTGGCCTTCTTGGCGACCTGGGCACACTGCTGGCTCATGTTAAGGTGGCTGTCCACCAGCTCCCCCAGGTCTTTTTCTGCTGGGCAGCTCTCCAGCTACTCTTCCCCAGGCCTGTAGCTGTTGCCGGGGGTTGATGTGACTGAAATGCAGGACTCAACCCGTGGCCTTATTGAACCTCATACTATTGGCCTTGGCCCATAGATCCAGCCTGTCCAGGTCCCTCTGTAGAGCCTTCCTACCCTTAAGTATGTCAACACTCCCACCCCGTTTGGTGTCATCTGCAAACTTACCAAGGGTGCACTCCATCCCCTCATCCAGACCATTGATAAAGTTGTTGAACAAGACTGGCCTCAAAATCGAGCCCTGAGGGACACCACTTGTGACCAGCCTCAACTAGATTTGACCCCACTTACCACAGTTCTCTGTCCCTGGCCATCCAGCCAGTTTTTTACCCAGTGAAGAATATACTTCTCTATGCCACAATTCTCCAACTTCTCCAGGAGAATGCTGTGCGAGATAGTGCCAAATGCTTTACCAAAGTCCAGGTATACAATATCCACAGCCCTCCCCTCATCCAAAAGGCAGACCATTTGGGCATAGAAAGAGATCCAGTTGGTCAAGCAAGACGTCCATTTCATAAACTTGTGCTGGCTGGGCCTGATCCCCCAGCTGCCCTGTACTTGATATGAGAGCTCACTCAAGATGAGCCTCTCCATGATCTTTACCGGTACTAAGGTCAGGCTGACAGACGTGTAGTTCCCCGGACCCTCCTTCCTGCCCTTCTTTTACATGGCATCACATTAGCCACCCTCCAGTCATCTGGGACCTCTCCTGTTGATCAGGATTGTTGGTAAATGATGGAGTGAAGCTCAGCGAGCTCCTTTGACAGATCCCTCAGTACTCTTGGCTGAATCCCACCCAGCCCCATAGATTCATGCGTGTCCAGATGCAGAAGCAGATCATTAACTACTTCCTCCTGGATTACAGGGGGGTTGTTCTGCTCTCCATCCTTGTCCTCCAGCTCAGGAGCCTGAACACCCTGAGTGAAGCTGGTCTGACTGTTACAGACAGAGGCAGAGAAAGAATCAAGTATCTCAGCCTTTTCCTCATCCTTGGTTGCAGTGTTCCCCTGCCCCACCCCCATCCAATAAAGGCTGGAGATTCTCCCTGGCTCTCTTTTTATTGTTGATGTATTTATAAATTTTTTTTGTTGTCCCTTATGTCAGTGGCCAAGTTGAGCTCCAGCTGGGCTTTTGCCTTCCTAATTTTCTCTCTGTTTGACCTAACAAGATTTCTGTACTCCTCTTGAGTTGAGGTCATACTACCTAAAGACCTTTGAAAAAATGTATCTATCAACTTGATCCAAAGAACTGAAATCTAAGAACCTTTGCACAGCCATATTGTCAGTGTGGTCATGGGTTGTTTGTTGTTTGGTGTGGGAAGAAACTGCTGCAAGCCCCTCAAAGTAGGGGTAAAAATGGAGCAACTCCATTACTTAGCTATGCACACCACTTAACAATCACTGAATCATAGAATAATGGAGTCATAGAATGGTTTGCATTGGAAGAGACCTTAAAGATGATCTAGTTTCAACCCCCCTGCATGGGCAGGGATACCTCCGAGTAGACCAGGTTGCTCAAAGCTCAATCCAGCCTGGCCTTGAGCACTTCCAGGGAGGGCCATCCACAAGTACTCTGGGCAACCTGTTCCAGTGTCTTACCAACATCATTTAAAAAAATTTAAAATAAAATAAAATAAAATAAAATGAAAATACTGGGAAACATTTTTTTCCTAATATCATATTAAATCTACTCTGTTTCCATTTAAAACTCTTATGCCTTGGCCTATCACTACGTGCCTTTGTAAAAAGTCCCTCTAAAAATTTCTTGTAGGCAATTTATGCAAATTACTCATGAACAATTCTGTTTGGCACTTTATTATACAGGTAATAAAAATATCATCAGGCAATTAAGTATTGCAACAACAGTAACATTTTAGGCAAGACATGAGTGACATTTTCAAGTATACTTTGAGGAAGCAAAGTAGCAGCTACTTGTATGTATTGTTATCTTCTATTAATAGTATACCACTTTTGAAAAAAGAATGTTCATTACCATAGCAATATGTGTACAATAAATTAAATAAAAAAAAACTCAAAAAAAAAATAATTAAAAAAAAGCAAAGTCCTGCTGCAAATGGAGTTGGACCCAAAACTGGAAATAGTATTAGAAAGTAAGAAGAGGAAGAATCTTTATTGCTGCTAGACAAGGAGGCTGCCAGAAATCTTGCAATCAAATACCTTGGAAAATACAAGAGTTTTTCAATGTGCAGAGAGGATTACAATTCAAAAACAGAGGCAAATGCTGTACTCTCCCAAAAAGCTATTGATTGACGGCAACACTTTAAGGATAAGGACTGAATCCTGCAGAAGGCCAGGGAGCTGAAGGCAATCATATATAAAGAAAATAAAATCCTGTTCTTTCCAGAGGTAGAGTCTAGTACTCAAGGTAGGGGACATATATCTAGGTGCTGCTGAAACAGAGCTTTACTAAAATAGTGGAAGCACAATATTTTGAAAGCTAGGAGGCTTAGTTATCAAGGACAGATGTATATATCACTCAGAACAATCTGTTAAAAAATGCACTTAAAATTTGGTAAGTGATGGGTCAGTCAGTTGATTTTTTTTTCTTTTATTAATAAATATTTGATAAACTACTTGATCATAACATTAAATTAAAAATATGGGAAATATTGTTTGTTTGAAATA
>NW_009953721.1:1221698-1227767 GCF_000747805.2 Chaetura pelagica | reverse complement strand
AGTATTTCACTTTATGAATGTTATTTGTGAACAAGTACCTGCTGCCATTGATAGAGTATAAAAACCTGAAACGTGTGTGACATGAGCAGACCTCATCACTTCCTCATTTATTATGGCTTTCATATGCAGTTGCTTTCTCTTCTTTACTGTTCAGATTTATGATCACATTTATCTACATTTCCAGCACTTTTGTCTCTCCATAAATAAGAGGATCATAAAGCAAGTATTTTGTAACATTAATGTAGCCTCAGAAAAGATCTCTCTCTTGAAAAATGAGCAATACCTGAATTTATGAAGTGTAAAGAAAATATACATAGGAAGGATCAAAGACATAACCTTTAAGCAAAAGAGAAGGATTAACATTTCTGCCCTTGCTAGTATCAGTGGTGCAAAGGTGGACTTAACTGAAGAACACAAGGGTGCATAAAGGAAAAAAAGTCTCCCAAAACTTTTTCTATTAAAATACTATCTTCTACCACTCATTTAATAGGAAGAAATAAAGTCCAGTGTGAAAAAAATAAACCAAAACCAAAACAAAACAAAATTTCTAGTCTTTAGTTAATCTTTTTTTCTGTCGTGAAGTGTGTTGCCTAAGAAAACAGCAATTCTGTCCAGAGAAAACAAAAATGTTTTTCTCCATGGACTTTTGTCTTAGTGCTGCGATTTTGCTGCTATATGCAGAATACTTTACCTAAGTTTTATGTAAGGAGCTGATTCAAAACAGATTCCCTAAAAAGAATATGCAATTATAATGCTAAGCTAAAAATCAGAAAATGGAAACAATCACTTTGGAGGACTACATTGTACCTGCAGGATTTAAATACAATTGAAAATGTCATCACTTTTTTTATATGCAAGTAGCAAAAGACAAAAGAAGCAAAGATAAAGTGAGAAAAGTCTTCAGGGACATGAAGACAATTCAGAACAATATAGAAGTAATCAAAAGTCAGTCAATTGACCAAATAAGACTTCATAAAAGAAAAGTACAGACAAAAGCTAAGCAGCTTAAGGAAAGACAGGTAGATGTAGTGTGTTTACACACTTGTATTAATATATGATATGAAATGGCATTATAATGCTTACATGAGTATTTCATTTCAAGATATGAATTAAACATTTGACTTTCCTCACTTTCTGGGTTAGAGGCATAGTTTGCAGTCTTCTCTAGATGTAGCTGTACTTGTGCATTTCATGCTATCTCTGCATTTTACTACATGGAATGTGGACTATGACCCTGGTAAAGCTATAGGTACTCTAGATAACACCAGTCCTTTCCACTACCTATATTTGATGTCTCCAGACATACTTGTCAAAGCCTGTAGCTGACTCTACTACTACTCAAGAAAATCTTTTAATGTCCTTTCTAATAAAACTGGTTTTATATATGATGAAATTTCTGTGGTTTAACAATTTATCAACTTTCTTATTTCATTTTACAGATAAATGTTGTATTTAATTAGTGTTGTGTTAAAATTGCTTGAAATTTATCTCCCAATCCAATATTGACTGTACTGCACAGTGTGTTTTTCACAAGCTCCCACAGTACTTTGTATCAGCAATGAGAATGACAACTTCCCATTAAAAGAGGAGGCACACTGACCCATCTGCTGTAAAGTCCCATCTTAAGGAAATACCTTAAACTGGAAAGGGCTGACCACTGGTAGGAGAGAAAATACAGACAGCAGACACAAAACCACTTCCATGAGCAGGAAAATGATGTAAGCTTCAAAGTGAGGCCATGCTTCAAGCCTGCACATATTTCCATAGCTGTTGCCAGATATCAGTTCTAGGAATCTGTAAACAACAAAGACCACATCCTAGTTTTAGCTTTGCTAAACAACTCTAAGGAACCCAAGTAGTTTAAAGGGATTATGGTACTTGAGCATACTCTGAGTGTTTATCAAGCAGCAAAAGCTAATAATTTAAGCACGTTAAGTAAAAGCAGAATTGATTATTTCAAAGTGAAACAGAACATAGTCTATTGTAGCCAATTTTAAGATATTTTTGGTATGAGCTCTATTTTGATTGCACTCCTGGATTTTCTGTTGTTGCAAAACCTGTGCTCTAGATTTCCCATGACTGTGTTCCCAGATGCTTAAAAACTATTCACCAACCAGGAAAATTTATTGCAAAGGAAAATTTATGCTTTCTATGCATTTCTATTCTTTAATATGTGACCCTATCTACAGGCTCTATTCCTTCATATTTTCCACAACTGAGCATTTAATTTTTTTTTGTCAGCAACTGCAAATTTTCATTGTGACTGATTGCATTTGTAATGTATTTACTTCTAATAACACAGTTTGAGTCCAGATCAGTGACATCTATTGAGAAAGGGTCACTGGCATATTTACTGTCTCTTCTATGAGTATTGTACAGTTGGCAAGGTTGTTGGCAGTCTGCTGAAGAAAAGCACAAGGAATTAAAGAGGTAAGGAACGGCAAGGAGGTGAGGTATAAAGTAGAGACTTTGACTCTGAGAAGAATTTAACAGTTGTGAACAGTTGTGTTCCTGAAAAGTCCTCAGACTCTGAAGAGACACAGGATCCATCTAAATGGTTTATATGCAATGCTTTACCTAGTAGACAGTAAGAGGCTTCATTTACTTCAGGAATATTTTATGTGAAGCAGCCTTGTGAATTGCATTGTCCATGTCTGCAACAGTGCTGTACAGTGGTAGGATTTATCCAAGTTTCAGAACCTTTTTGCCAAATTATATGATAATCAAGCACCAATTCTGTGCATCACTAGGGACTTTCTGAAGGCCAAGGGCATTTCATTTCCCACTGTCACACATCTGAAAAGCTAGGCCTGGCCCTAAGGGTATTCCAGTCAGACAAAATATAATCACTGCAGCAAAAGGTTGAGAAATTGTTTGTGGCTGGTTTTGACTATTTTCTGAAATAAACAGAACCTGGTAATAAAACCAAAAGTGCACTGCATAATTCAAACAAATCTATGACAAAATGTATGTAACTAATTTATAAACTACAGAACAAAGTGCTGCATTCTATTCTTTGTATTCTCAGTTCTTTTTATCATTTTTTTCATGTAAATATTTATAAAATATTCAGCAACAGTCTCATGTTTTTTTTAGCTAGAATGTACAATGGAGACAGCTGAGAAGCAAAGTTTTCTGACAGACTCTATAGTCTGTCTTCAAAAGCAGTATATACTGCCTTTATGATTGAGAGGTGATTTTACTTTTTGGATAAATGTGAATAATACCTAATAATAACTGGCCACAGTATCAAGATACAAGCAGCTAAGGATTGCCTGCGCAGCATCCTATTATTTTTTTTGCTTCTTCTCACAGTCTGAATTGTTCTAATTTGTCTGGTATTTTAGACATTATATGATTGGTTTAACACTCCTTTCCAAGAAATGCAGAAAACTTCCCCAGTGTTCAATAATTGTTTACCAGGTTGGCTCAGCTTTGCCTGTTAAGGACAGACGCTAACTTTTATTAGACCCTGGAGGAGCAAATTTCCATTTCTTCTGTTTCTCCTAGTCCTGAAAATTGGGAAGGCCAGACTCACAATTGTAATTTCACTGGCACTTTTGTATACAAAGAATCCAATCATGCAAGCACTTAAACACACGTTTGGCTTTATACACTTGAATAGTCCTATTAAAGCAATCTATTACTATTTTAAAAGATAAATGAAAAAAAAAACAAAAACATTTAGAAGTCTCCAAAATTAATGCTACTATTATATTTTGTAAGTATAATTTAATGAATGCAGAATTTAAACACTTAAGGTTAATTACGGGCTTGCCATTGAAATATTCTAAGAGAAGAATATATAAAAATACTCCAGTAATCTGTAACTAACTGTAAACTCAGTATGCTCCTTGATACAGATGAAATTTACAACACAATACCTGTAATTTTGCATGAAACTCACAGTGCATTGCAGCATATAAATAAAATGAAAAAAAGGTGAAGGCTATGGAAACAAAGCCAGACTTTTACCTTCTTTTAGAAAAACTACTAACTTTGTATTTGTTCACTAAGGAGAATTAAAATAAAATATTTTCTCTCTGAAAGACTTCTAAGATGAAGAGCTGATTCCTTTTCAGTGATCATAAAATGAGTATGAAATTAAATCTGAAATATAACTCCAGCCCAAAAAGAGATTTAAAACATAGTGAATGTGAAAATGCTACTGTAAAAGCAGGGGGACTATATGACAGGAAAACCTCTATGACTAGACTGTCTTCAGTCAGAGAGTCTTAATGCAACAACATCTATAAATCCAAATCCAACTGCCAAAGAGCCTAACAAAGAAAGGATCACAGTAACAAGGATGAATGTTCATAGTGTATGCTGGGAACTCCAAATCAAGTCAGAAAGCACACACCAATATTGAACCTGTGAAACAGCCACCAAAGTGAACCTGGCAGTATAGTAATCAATGTTATATTTTCAAAGCTTATAAACAGTTCCTGAGATTTGGCCACATACTTGCGTTCTGGATGCTGATATTAAAACAGTCTCTATGCCAGGCTGGAATGGATGATGCAGAGAGTTTTAATGGTCACATTTCTGGTGCCACAGCAAGAAAGCTCACAAAGAAAAATCAGTGAAGAAAAGAAGGCTTCAATTATTGTTTTGGAGGGTGATCTATAAGGATCTGTCTTTAGACAAAATCTTTGATTGCTTATGGACTTTATTTTTAACTGTTGATAACACTGCTTCTCAAATGCTAGTATGATATGGAAGTACATCAATGGATGTGTTAGGTGATGATTCAGGATATTTCAGAATGGTGTTTTTGTAGTGACTTCATACATTGCTTGAAGAGTCTCAAAAAGACACTGCCTTGCAAAGCTTATTCTTTCCATAATGCTATCTTGATAGCATATGGGTGTAATGAATGATTCCCAGGGTATTAGCTAAGAAATCACATAAAATACTTTTGTTTTCTGTAGCTGCTCATTGTATCTTCAGGTAAAAAAGGTTTTTAATTATGTGTGTCAAGAAACACTGTATCATTAGCAAATACATACATCAAGATATTGAAATTACTTTTTTGTGATTATTCATTAGTACCACACTCAGCCACTTGTGGGACCACAAGGAATCTGTAGTATTTGTTTTGGTCTTAAAATACCACAGAATCTAACAAGTCTGAGACTAAAAAGGATTTTTGTTTTCCTGAAATGCTCATGTAAACAACCGAACAAATTGTCTCCCCATTGAATGTTTGAGACTGGAAGAGGCATCTGGATATTTTCTATTCAACCTCCTTGCTCAGAGCAGGGTCAGCTACAGCGGGTTGCTCAGAGTTCTATTTCTTGATATGACAGTTACTCCAAGCCCTTAACCATCTTTGTGGCACTTTGCTTGGCATGGTCCAATATGTCCATGTGTATCTGAACTGGGGAGACCAGAACTGAGGCAAGCAGATAGATTTCTCTTCAGTTCAGTGCTGCATGGAGTAGAAGAATCACATCACTTGACTTTGACTGTGTCCATCTGGAGATCAGTGACAAGTGACGTTCCTCAAGGATCAATGCTATTTAACATGTTTGTTGTCAATGTGAATAGTGGCACTGAGTGCACCCTCCACAAGTTTACTAATGACACCAAATAGTGTGGTGTGATATGTTTGACACAATGAAGGGAAGGGATGCTGTGAAGGACCAGGTACTTCCTCACAAGAACATGAAATGCCCTTTCGGTCAGCAGACATAACTGACTTAAAGAAGGCTGCTCCACGTGGCACTGAACCCTCTCCTGGCTGCCTTCCCTGATGCCCCGAGGGGGGCAGCTGCTGCGGGAGAGGAGCAGTGGCTGGAAAAAAGGCTGCAAGGGTGGGACAAGGTCCCATCTGATTGGCTGAACAGCCTGGAAATACAAAACCAGCCAATCGGGAGTGAAGGAAACCTATAAAGAGACAGCGTGGCGCGCTTTTCCCCCTCTTGTGCTTCTTGTTTTCAGCAGCTGTTCCGCAGACACTGAAGGTGCCACTCCTCGCTTCTCGGCGCTTTTGCCGCTCGCTTCTCAGCGCGTTTCTGCAGAGCTGCCGCTCCTGCTGCCATCGCTGCTGCTGCTGCTGCCCCC
>NW_009953721.1:1213012-1220840 GCF_000747805.2 Chaetura pelagica | reverse complement strand
CCCCGGCTGCAGCCCGCGTCCTGACTCGCCTAGTCCTGGCTCTCGCCTGGTTCCGGTTCGCTCCAGCCTGACCCGGCTTGACCCAGCTTTTCCAGTCCCGTCACCGCAGCTTTTCCTGCCAGCCTGCCTGCATTGCCTGCAGCTACCACCCTCAGGAACCCGTCTGCTGCTGAGTATGTGTGGTGAGACAAATTCCTGCTACGCTTGGTCCTAACTGAGTTGCAGGGGAAGGCACAATCCTGTCTTACTTGCACTCAAACCGCGACCCTATACGGGACCAGCGTCGGGCACATCCCTCCTCCTCCCCTCATAAATAAGTAAATAAGGTGTGTAAACAAGATGTACCCATATATAAGTATTAAGACATAAGTTCTTGTTATTTGGTGCTTAAAAGATATTTCACAGCTCGTATGTGCTTTAATTACCCTTTTTGAACCTCCTGCCCCAAATTGTTTTGTTTTCCCCGCAATAAACCATGCATTCATAAATTCTAATTGGGGATTGGCTGCTGTTATTGGAAATATTAGTAAGTACTGAGCAAGTTACTCACTCGAAAAGTCAGTGCTGAAGCTTCTGCTCCTCTGTGCGAGGTGAGCGCCACGTGCGGACCTCTCAGCAGATCCTGGCAAACCAAATACACTCCAAAAAGGAGATATAATAGGTCGCTGATTGTGACAGACGTTATCCAGAGAAACCTTGACAGGCTTGAGAGGTTGGCTTGTGCAAACTGCATGAAGTTCAACAAAGCCAGGTGAAAGGTTCTGCACCTGGGTTGGGGCAATCTCATGCATGAATACAGGTTGTGTGGAGATTGGATAGAGAACAGCTCTGAGGAGAAGGACTTGGGGGTCATGGTGGACAAGAAACTCAATAGGAGTGGCCAATATGTGCTTGCAGCCCAAAAAGCCAAGACTATCCCAGGCTGCATCAAAAGACGTGTGGCCAGGTCAAGGGAGAGAATTCTCCCCCTCCATGCTGTTCTCGTGAGACCCCCAGCTGGAGTACTGTGTCCAGTTCTGGAGACCCCACTACAGGAAGTACATGGAGTTGTTGGAGCAAGTCTAGAGGAGGTCCATGAATATGATCAGAAGTCTGGAGCATCTCTCCTGTGAAGACAGGCTGCAGGAGTCGGGGTTGTTCAGCCTGGAGAGGAGTCTGGGGAGACCATATAGTGGCCTTCCAGTATGTAAAGGGTACTGGAAGCTGAGTGATGTTTTACTAGGGCATGTAATGAGAGAACAAGGGGTAGTGGATTAAAACTAGAAGCGGGGAGATTCAGATTAGACATTTGGAGGAAATTCTTGACTGTGAGTGTGGTGAGAAGCTGGCACAGGTTGCCCACAAAAGTGGTGGAAGCTCCTGTGGGAAGTTGTGGAAGTATTCAAGGTCAATTTGGATGGGGGTCTGAGCAACCTGATCTAGTGAAAATGGTCCTATCCAATGTAAAGGGTTTAAATATAGATTATCTTTAAGGTCCCTGCCTTCCAAGCTGCTTTTCAGTCAGTTGGTCACCAGTGTCCACAGGTGGCTGCAGTTATTTCTCCAAAGGTATATAGATTTGCGGTTCCCCTCGTTGAAATTAATTCTGTTTCTGTGGGTTCTCTCCACATTTTGAGGTGCCTCTGAAGGGCAGCACAACCATCTGAATCAATCATTTCACCTAGTTGTTACAGCTTCTGCAAACTTGCTGAGATTGCAATCCATCAGCCAAGTCATTAGTGATAAGATTAAATAGTACTGGCCTAGTATCAGACCTGAGGATACACCACTAGTGTATTTCATGGCTCTGGTTGCAAACGTTTGAACCCAGCAGTTTGCCATTCACCTCACTGTGTGTTTATCTAGTCCACACGTCATCATTTTGTCCATGAAAATTTGATGGAAGTCTGTGTCAAAAGACTTGCTAAAGTCAAAATAAAAATATCCACTGCTACGTTTATCCACTAAACTAGCCATTTCATTGTAGAAGGCTATCGGGTTGGTCAGGCATGATTTTTCTATTGTAGGTCCATGGTAATTACTCTTAGTCACCATTCCTTAGTTTCCAAACCTTTTACTCTGAAGAGCACCTAAAGGTTTATGAGCTTCATCTGCATAATTGTGATTCATTTACAGCTGTTAGAACATGGACAGTAAAAAATTCTCATACCTGCAAATCTCAGCTTTTAAAGTACAATCTTAATGTAAGCATGGAGTCTTGTTTTTAACCAAAAGTGGGAGCAGGATGAAGCTCAGCACATATTTATACTAAGAGCTGAGTAAGAGATTGTTGTTGGGAGACCAGTTTTCTATCTTTTCAGGCTGACAAAATGTCATAATGTTTTGTTTCTCTCCTTTGCTGTAGATGGCAAACGTAAGAATGATGTGCTTGGCCACAGCTCAGCAACTGAATTGGTGAAAGATTATGATCTCTTTATAGCATTGCTTCCCTAATCTGTTTAATCAATGTGGCAACATTCCTGAAAATTGTTTTCTCGACTAAAAGATGATTGTGGTCTTGAGCAATGTGGAATTGCATGATTGGAGCTGTGCAGGAAGTTATATTGCAAAGAAGAAAATAAAAATTTTAAAAGTAAGATTAGTTCATATACCTATGAGAGGGTATTAACTTTGATACTTCAGTTATTGTAGTTATATAGAACAGGCTGTAAATCTATTCTATAAAAACGTTGTCATGTTTTTCCTCTCGCATTATTATTTTAAACAAAACAATTAAGCTATCTTGATTATTATTTTATTAAAATATCTCTAACTGTGTACAGTATATTTACAGACTGACTGCCGACCAGAAATGAAGTTCAGTATAGTGTTCTACTCCACTTTGTATTTGCTGAATTCTAAGGAGTCTTTTTTTCCAAACCATCTTGCCTTTTCTCCTCCAATTGCTGCATTATTGGGACTCCATCTGCCAATACAGCCAAGTGTCTGTCAGCATTTCCATTATGAACTGTCTATTAAGGCTCATAATTCAAATGTTCACATTAATCTTAAGCTGAATTAACAGCAATTACTTACCAAAAGAAAGGCTGCCTTTATCACCTTTAAATGTGTTTGGTGTTTGTTGGTTATTTTTGAGCACCCACAATATTCCAAAAATTGTAAATTTTCTGTAAGCACAGAAATATTGAATTTAGATTCCATTTCTCTATTCTTGAATCTCAAATCAAGCTAAGCTTTCTATCTCAAAACTTTATTTTGAAAACTAATTCAGGTGGTTCTTTAATATGGTGTAGATATCATTGTTCAAAAATGCTAGGGAAAAAATCCTGTTCAAATAAAACTGTAAAGGTTCAAGTCCGTATTTTACCTTAAAAGTGAGGTAAAAATCGGTTCATGACAAGGAACATCTAACTTGTTTTGCCTATGTTTTTGTGGGGTTTTTTTAAATGTGAATTAGAGTCTTCCTCTCAGATTCTGATTCACAGGTTTGTTGTTTAAGAGCATTGTTATATAGCAAAGTTTTTCAAGTATCTTTGCAAAAGAGTGCCACTGTTCCAGTGATCATAGTGCACTACAATTGTATTCTTGATATAGCTCCTACCTCAGGTTCAGTATTCCAATGTTACCTTTTCCTCAGTGGCATCTGTAAGTTTATTTATTGGTTCTGATAACATTTGCAACAATGTGTAAGAGGTCACATAATGTTATATTACAACTTTTCCTGGAAAGTATGTGTTTTTGTGAGGCATGAGAAGAAAGGGGGGAGAAAACATTCTGCTGCCAATGAGTATTTGCCCCTTTACTGGGTGTCTGAGAAGTAAAAAAAGAAAATCGAGGTCACCCTCAACCTTTGACACATGGACTTCTTTAGACATGTTCGTGCTGTTGAACACAAGGAACAACCCTTGAGACACTATAGTCATCCTTATGAATGAGCAGAATGTGTACAGTCATGTTCTACCATCTGATATTCTTTGGCTTTGTTACAAGGTCTGTCTATGTCTATCTTTCTCTATGGCAGAAGAAAGTGCCGTCAACAGAAGCCAAGGACTATTTTAATTCCATTCGCCACTGCCTCCCTGGCTGGATATAGGTTTTGCTGAAAGAGAAAATGGTTTGGTTTCTTGCATCCAAAGAAAATATAGGTGAGAAAAATTCATAAAGATGCACTGACATCTGAGCTCTAAAGCCAAGAGTGAAGGCAGATCCAGCTAAGCAGTTAAGTCAGGGGCCACCAGGGCTCAGGACCAGGCAGTCTGACTGAGGGAACTGAGGCAGGTAGCACCATGACTGCTTGGGGTGGGTACACAGAGTTGGATCTTGGGGCGGGGCTGGGAAGACCTGGACACTGGCAGCACTTGTCTGCCTACAGGCACAAGTACTGTGTGGGAGAACATAACACCCCACTGGAGAGAATGAACCGCTGCTGATTTAAAAAAAATTAAAACACAACAGCAAATATAGACTAGTCAATGCCTCTTTTTACTAAAACTTAGCTGTTTTGTTGGAGAAAGATCATAATGTGATTCTGTGATTCTGTGATCTGTCTGTTAGGTAAGGATACTGGTCCCAGAGAGCATTTACAAAAGTCTCCCAAATTTCAGGCTCTCATCACAACCACCAGTGCATACAAGGAACATGTAGATAATTTCTTTATTTTCTGAAGAAAAATGGCTACAGTAACGTATCTTAGCACTGAACAGAATGAATATTTATTTTTACCAGAAAAGATCTCTCTTGGTTTAATGAATGTATGTGTGTATGCATGCAGTTAGCTTTTGTGTGAGCTTGTATATGAACAAGAACAAGTAAATAAACACAATGAGGCTAGATTTTCTAAATTAAATGCCATTTCCTACAGTTTGTTTAATGGACAAATGAATTTTCCACATGAAGATGAATTCAGACATTATACTTAAGTAGAGACCAGAATCTCATAGTCATTTTACTGAACATCACACAGAGATACTGTCTTGGTGTAAGAACATCAATTGTTGTGTTTAAATGCTTTTCCCTAATCATAAAGACGTGTTGTGTTGCATTGTTATTTTCACTTGTAACTAAGGTTACTTTCATGTTCTGTAAGAACATTGTCAATGTTTCATGTTGTCTCTCTAAGGAGTAAAGGAGGACTTGAAAAAATTATTGTGTGAAAGGAAAGGTGAAGCAGCTTTTATTACTGAAAGTTGCTAGAATATGGTATGCAAGTAAAACATTTAAATAACTTCTTATGATTTGTGTGATACAATGAGTGATACTAGACATCAGCCACTTGTTAGTCACCAGCAATTCAGAATAACAGTGCGGACTGCAGTAGGACACTGGTAATTGTTTGCTGCAACATACCCACTTTCAAACTGGGGGAAAAAAAAAAAAAAGGGATAGGGGAAGGGGTGTAGCAGGACACTCTATCTCTCAATATGCCTGCCTCAGTTTCCCTCTATGATTCCCCAGCTTTTTGTCTCCTACTTCTGCAGGCCCAGACCTGGAGTTGAAAGATTCCCATGAGAAAGAAAAAGGCTTAGGAAACTCTATGCTGGTAATACCCTTGAAAGGTACAAATAGAGGGCAAGTTGATGTTTATAGCACCAGCTGTTCCCCGGTGTTGAAGAACACAAAGCCCAGCCACAACTAGGCCCAAAATGGACATAAAGTGAGAACGAGCAAATAAACAAAAGAATTTGCTTGATTAGAACAATGTCTTTCTGGTTTTTTTCCTGTGTTTTCCTTTTATTCTCCAATGAGAGATGTTGTAGATATGACTGAATAGTTAAATGACAGCACCCAATCCACTTTATTCTATGTGCTTGTGCCTCTTACTTTACAACAGTTAAGACCACAATGCTCTTTGCAATAAATCTTGTTCTGTGCATATATTTCTCGTCTGCTATTTTGCATCTCCTCTCCCCCATTTTGGACAGAGGGAAGGGGGGCTCCAAAGCATCGGTCTATAATTTGCTTGAATAAAAAAATATAGTGGTAGGTGACTTTTACGTGTGTGACATTTTGTCTTATTCTGCAATCATCCAGTAACAAAATTTGTTTTGTTTTTCTCAAGGAAGTATCACTGATCATAGAGTGGTTTGTGTTAGAATGGACCTTAAAGATCATCTAGTTCCCACCCCTGTGCATGGGCAGGGATACTTCCCACCAGACCATGTTGATCAAAGCCTCATCCAACCTGACCTTAAACACTTCCAGGAATGAGGCAGCCACAACCTCCCTGGGCAACTTTTTCCAGTGTTTCACCACCCTAATAGCAAAGAATTTCTTCCGGATGTCTAACCTAAGTCTTTCCTAAGTTTAACCTAACTAACCTAAGTCTAACCTACCCTTTCAGTTTAAAGCCAGTATTCTCACTACATGCCCTTGTAAATGTCCCTCCCCAGCTTTCCTGTGGGCCTCCTTCAAGTACTGGAAGGCTGCTATAAATTCTCTCCAGAGCCTTCTCTTCTCCAGACTGAACAACCCCAACTCTCTCAGTCTGTCTTCACAGGAGAGGTGTTTCAGCCTGATTATCTTCATGGCTCTCCTCTAGATTTGCTCCAACAACTCCATGTTCTTCTTGTGTTGAAGGCTCCAGAACTGGACTTGGTACTCCATCTGGGGGTCTCACAAGAACACAGTAGAGAGAGGTAATCACCTCCCTTGACCTGCTAGTCATGCTCCTTTTGATGCAGCCCACAACACTGTTGGCCTTCTGGGATGCAAGTGCCAAAGGCTGGTTCATGTTGAGTTTCTCATTAAACAAATATAAATTAACTTATTTACCCAGAAAATCTTGCAATTAACAAAAGGTTATTCAATTTGGCTCTCATTCTGCTTGTGAATTTGTGAACTTATAAGTAGCAACTGCTTAGATGTCTTGAGCATGACTCTACAGCATTTACTTTATGACAGGAAAACAGTAGGCCTTGGAAATTCAGGGACAGGAAAATGAAATTGGAGGGGTAGACTTACCTAGCGAATCACCAAGGACTCCTCAGTCACCCTGAGTCCTTAGGACTTCTTCAATCAAGAAGAAAAGGAAGGTAATTGTGGTGGGTGACTCCCTTCTGAGGGGAACAGAAGGGCCCATCTGTTGACCGGACTCATCCCACAGGGAGATCTGTTGCCTCCATGGGGCTCAGATTAGAGATGTTAAAAGGAAACTCCTTAATCTTGTAGATTCCTCTGATTACTACCCGCTGCTGATTTTTCAGGTTGGCAGTGATGAAATTATTACAAGAAATGTAAGGGCAATGAAGAGAGACTTCAGGGCCCTGGGACGGCTAGTTAAGGGGTCTGGAGAGCAAGTAGTGTTTGCCTCCATCCCTCCTTCAATAATGGGTGGGGAGGTAAATAGGAAGAGTTTACAGGTCAACGAATGGTTAAGAGACTGGTGCCAAAGACAGGGTTTTGGTTTTTTTGATCATGGGATGCTATATGAGACACCTGGCCTGGTGGTGGCAGGTGGGATGCACCTGTCCCAGAGAGGAAGAGGCTTTTGGGGCAGGACTTAGCAGGGCTCATTGATAGAGTTTTAAACTAGATGTGAAGGGGGGAGGGGAGAAAACTGGGTCTGTTAGGGACAAGCACAAGAAGAACATACCAGGGCCCAAGGGCAGGTGGTCTAAGGAGGATTTGGTCTCACCAGTGTGCTCTGCTTGCTTCCTGAATTGCCTGTATGCTAATGCACGCAGCATGGGGAATAAGCAGGAAGAGATAGAGGTCACTGTGTGGTCTAAGGGTTATGATCTGGTAGCAATAACAGAGACATGGTGGGACAGGTCACATGACTGGAATGTGGCCATGGATGGTTATGTGCTTTTTCGGAAAGATAGGGCAGGGAAGCGAGGTGGTGGGGTTGCTCTTTATGTGAGAGAGCAACTAGAATGTATTGAGTTTC